>NC_059189.1:10220019-10475918 GCF_020631705.1 Daphnia magna | reverse complement strand
CACAACTCATTTTTATTGAATTCCAAGAGATGTCCGTTTTTGCATATTTTGACAAAAGTGGGAAGGCTATACCCTTCCCACTTTTTCAATTTTGGCTAAATTCTAGATTTAGGTAAAAATACATGATTTCCACTCAAAATTGAACGAGAATTTCGAAAATCAGGCTAATTTTTGCCTAGCATATTCTAGTTTTTAAATTTAGGTAGAAAACGGAAGATAAAAGTTGTTGCGCCAATTGCACTTTTGTTACGTAAATTTCGTTAATTACTCAGCCCACCGGAAAACTTATACTACTATCAAAATCAGCGTTCAATTTTGTGTATACAGTGTAATTTTTATTGAATTCCAAGAGATGTCCGTTTTTGCAGATTTTGACAAAAGTGGGTAGGCTATACCCTTCCCACTTTTTCAATTTTGGCTAAATTACTAGATTTAGGTAAAAATACATGATTTCCACTCAAAATTGAACGAGAATTCCGAAAATCAGGTTTATTTTTGCCTAGCACTTCTAGTTTTTTTAATTTAGGTAGAAAACGGAAGATAAAAGCGAATTGCACTTTTGTTACGTAAATTTCGTTAATTACTCAGCCCACGGGAAAACTTATACTACTATCAAAATCAGCGTTCAATTTTGTGTATACAGTGTAATTTTTATTGAATTCCAAGAGATGTCCGTTTTTGCAGATTTTGACAAAAGTGGGAAGGGGAAGGCTATACCCTTCCCACTTTTTCAATTTTGGCTAAATTCTAGATTTAGGTAAAAATACATGATTTCCACTCAAAATTGAACGAGAATTTCGAAAATCAGGTTAATTTTTGCCTAGCATTTCTAGTTTTTTAAATTTAGGTAGAAAACGGAAGATAAAAGTTGTGCGCCAATTGCACTTTTGTTACGTAAATTTCGTTAATTACTCAGCCCACCGGGAAAACTTATACTACTATCAAAATCAGCGTTCAATTTTGTGTATACAGTGTAATTTTTATTGAATTCCAAGAGATGTCCGTTTTTGCAGATTTTGACAAAAGTGGGAAGGCTATACCCTTCCCACTTTTTCAATTTTGGCTAAATTCTAGATTTAGGTAAAAATACATGATTTCCACTCAAAATTGAACGAGAATTCCGAAAATCAGGTTTATTTTTGCTTAGCACTTCTAGTTTTTTTAATTTAGGTAGAAAACGGAAGATAAAAGTTGTTGCGCCAATTGAACTTTGGTTACGTAAATTTCGTTAATTACTCAGCCCACGGGAAAACTTATACTACTATCAAAATCAGCGTTCAATTTTGTGTATACAGTGTAATTTTTATTGAATTCCAAGAGATGTCCGTTTTTGCAGATTTTGACAAAAGTGGGAAGGCTATACCCTTCCCACTTTTTCAATTTTGGCTAAATTCTAGATCTAGTTAAAAATACATGATTTCCACTCAAAATTGAACGAGAATTCCGAAAATCAGGTTTATTTTTGCTTAGCACTTCTAGTTTTTTAAATTTAGGTAGAAAACGGAAGATAAAAACGAAGTGCACTTTTGTTACGTAAATTTCGTTAATTACTCAGCCCACGGGAAAACTTATACTACTATCAAAATCAGCGTTCAATTTTGTGTATACAGTGTAATTTTTTTGTTGAATTCCAAGAGATGTCCGTTTTTGCAGATTTTGACAAAAGTGGGAAGGCTATACCCTTCCCACTTTTTCAATTTTGGCTAAATTCTAGATTTAGGTAAAAATACATGATTTCCACTCAAAATTGAACGAGAATTTCGAAAATCAGGCTAATTTTTGCCTAGCATTTCTAGTTTTTTAAATTTAGGTAGAAAACGGAAGATAAAAGTTGTTGCGCCAATTGCACTTTTGTTACGTAAATTTCGTTAATTACTCAGCCCACCGGAAAACTTATACTACTATCAAAATCAGCGTTCAATTTTGTGTATACAGTGTAATTTTTATTGAATTCCAAGAGATGTCCGTTTTTGCAGATTTTGACAAAAGTGGGAAGGCTATACCCTTCCCACTTTTTCAATTTTGGCACTAAATTCTAGATTTAGGTAAAAATACATGATTTCCACTCAAAATTGAACGAGAATTCCGAAAATCAGGTTTATTTTTGCCTAGCACTTCTAGTTTTTTTAATTTAGGTAGAAAACGGAAGATAAAAGCGAATTGCACTTTTGTTACGTAAATTTCGTTAATTACTCAGCCCACGGGAAAACTTATACTACTATCAAAATCAGCGTTCAATTTTGTGTATACAGTGTAATTTTTATTGAATTCCAAGAGATGTCCGTTTTTGCAGATTTTGACAAAAGTGGGAAGGCTATACCCTTCCCACTTTTTCAATTTTGGCTAAATTCTAGATTTAGGTAAAAATACATGATTTCCACTCAAAATTGAACGAGAATTCCGAAAATCAGGTTTATTTTTGCCTAGCACTTCTAGTTTTTTAAATTTAGGTAGAAAACGGAAGATAAAAGCGCAATTGCACTTTTGTTACGTAAATTTCGTTAATTACTCAGCCCACGGGAAAACTTATACTACTATCAAAATCAGCGTTCAATTTTGTGTATACAGTGTAATTTTTATTGAATTCCAAGAGATGTCCGTTTTTGCAGATTTTGACAAAAGTGGGAAGGCTATACCCTTCCCACTTTTTCAATTTAGGCTAAATTCTAGATTTAGGTAAAAAAACATGATTTCCACTCAAAATTGAACGAGAATTCCGAAAATCAGGTTTATTTTTGCCTTAGCATTTCTAGTTTTTTAAATTTAGGTAGAAAACGGAAGATAAAAGTTGTTGCGCCAATTGCACTTTTGTTACGTAAATTTCGTTAATTACTCAGCCCACGGGAAAACTTATACTACTATCAAAATCAGCGTTCAATTTTGTGTATACAGTGTAATTTTTATTGAATTCCAAGAGATGTCCGTTTTTGCAGATTTTGACAAAAGTGGGAAGGCTATACCCTTCCCACTTTTTCAATTTTGGCTAAATTCTAGATTTAGGTAAAAATACATGATTTCCACTCAAAATTGAACGAGAATTTCGAAAATCAGGCTAATTTTTGCCTAGCATTTCTAGTTTTTTAAATTTAGGTAGAAAACGGAAGATAAAAGTTGTTGCGCCAATTGCACTTTTGTTACGTAAATTTCGTTAATTACTCAGCCCACCGGAAAACTTATACTACTATCAAAATCAGCGTTCAATTTTGTGTATACAGTGTAATTTTTATTGAATTCCAAGAGATGTCCGTTTTTGCAGATTTTGACAAAAGTGGGAAGGCTATACCCTTCCCACTTTTTCAATTTTTGGCTAAATTCTAGATTTAGGTAAAAATACATGATTTCCACTCAAAATTGAACGAGAATTCCGAAAATCAGGTTTATTTTTGCTTAGCACTTCTAGTTTTTTAAATTTAGGTAGAAAACGGAAGATAAAAGTTGTTGCGCCAATTGAACTTTGGTTACGTAAATTTCGTTAATTACTCAGCCCACGGGAAAACTTATACTACTATCAAAATCAGCGTTCAATTTTGTGTATACAGTGTAATTTTTATTGAATTCCAAGAGATGTCCGTTTTTGCAGATTTTGACAAAAGTGGGAAGGCTATACCCTTCCCACTTTTTCAATTTTGGCTAAATTCTAGATCTAGTTAAAAATACATGATTTCCACTCAAAATTGAACGAGAATTCCGAAAATCAGGTTTATTTTTGCTTAGCACTTCTAGTTTTTTAAATTTAGGTAGAAAACGGAAGATAAAAGCGAATTGCACTTTTGTTACGTAAATTTCGTTAATTACTCAGCCCACGGGAAAACTTATACTACTATCAAAATCAGCGTTCAATTTTGTGTATACAGTGTAATTTTTATTGAATTCCAAGAGATGTCCGTTTTTGCAGATTTTGACAAAAGTGGGAAGGCTATACCCTTCCCACTTTTTCAATTTTGGCTAAATTCTAGATTTAGGTAAAAATACATGATTTCCACTCAAAATTGAACGAGAATTTCGAAAATCAGGCTAATTTTTGCCTAGCATTTCTAGTTTTTTAAATTTAGGTAGAAAACGGAAGATAAAAGTTGTTGCGCCAATTGCACTTTTGTTACGTAAATTTCGTTAATTACTCAGCCCACCGGAAAACTTATACTACTATCAAAATCAGCGTTCAATTTTGTGTATACAGTGTAATTTTTATTGAATTCCAAGAGATGTCCGTTTTTGCAGATTTTGACAAAAGTGGGAAGGCTATACCCTTCCCACTTTTTCAATTTTGGCTAAATTCTAGATTTAGGTAAAAATACATGATTTCCACTCAAAATTGAACGAGAATTCCGAAAATCAGGTTTATTTTTGCCTAGCACTTCTAGTTTTTTAATTTAGGTAGAAAACGGAAGATAAAAGCGAATTGCACTTTTGTTACGTAAATTTCGTTAATTACTCAGCCCACGGGAAAACTTATACTACTATCAAAATCAGCGTTCAATTTTGTGTATACAGTGTAATTTTTATTGAATTCCAAGAGATGTCCGTTTTTGCAGATTTTGACAAAAGTGGGAAGGCTATACCCTTCCCACTTTTTCAATTTTGGCTAAATTCTAGATCTAGGTAAAAATACATGATTTCCACTCAAAATTGAACGAGAATTCCGAAAATCAGGTTTATTTTTGCTTAGCACTTCTAGTTTTTTAAATTTAGGTAGAAAACGGAAGATAAAAGCGAATTGCACTTTTGTTACGTAAATTTCGTTAATTACTCAGCCCACGGGAAAACTTATACTACTATCAAAATCAGCGTTCAATTTTGTGTATACAGTGTAATTTTTATTGAATTCCAAGAGATGTCCGTTTTTGCAGATTTTGACAAAAGTGGGAAGGCTATACCCTTCCCACTTTTTCAATTTTGGCTAAATTCTAGATTTAGGTAAAAATACATGATTTCCACTCAAAATTGAACGAGAATTCCGAAAATCAGGTTTATTTTTGCCTAGCACTTCTAGTTTTTTAAATTTAGGTAGAAAACGGAAGATAAAAGTTGTTGCGCCAATTGAACTTTGGTTACGTAAATTTCGTTAATTACTCAGCCCACGGGAAAACTTATACTACTATCAAAATCAGCGTTCAATTTTGTGTATACAGTGTAATTTTTATTGAATTCCAAGAGATGTCCGTTTTTGCAGATTTTGACAAAAGTGGGAAGGCTATACCCTTCCCACTTTTTCAATTTTGGCTAAATTCTAGATTTAGGTAAAAATACATGATTTCCACTCAAAATTGAACGAGAATTCCGAAAATCAGGTTTATTTTTGCCTAGCACTTCTAGTTTTTTTAATTTAGGTAGAAAACGGAAGATAAAAGCGAATTGCACTTTTGTTACGTAAATTTCGTTAATTACTCAGCCCACGGGAAAACTTATACTACTATCAAAATCAGCGTTCAATTTTGTGTATACAGTGTAATTTTTATTGAATTCCAAGAGATGTCCGTTTTTGCAGATTTTGACAAAAGTGGGAAGGCTATACCCTTCCCACTTTTTCAATTTTGGCTAAATTCTAGATTTAGGTAAAAATACATGATTTCCACTCAAAATTGAACGAGAATTCCGAAAATCAGGTTTATTTTTGCTTAGCACTTCTAGTTTTTTTAATTTAGGTAGAAAACGGAAGATAAAAGTTGTTGCGAATTGCACTTTTGGTTACGTAAATTTCGTTAATTACTCAGCCCACGGGAAAAACTTATACTACTATCAAAATCAGCGTTCAATTTTGTGTATACAGTGTAATTTTTATTGAATTCCAAGAGATGTCCGTTTTTGCAGATTTTGACAAAAGTGGGAAGGCTATACCCTTCCCACTTTTTCAATTTTGGCTAAATTCTAGATCTAGGTTAAAAATACATGATTTCCACTCAAAATTGAACGAGAATTCCGAAAATCAGGTTTATTTTTGCCTTAGCACTTCTAGTTTTTTAAATTTAGGTAGAAAACGGAAGATAAAAGCGAATTGCACTTTTGTTACGTAAATTTCGTTAATTACTCAGCCCACGGGAAAACTTATACTACTATCAAAATCAGCGTTCAATTTTGTGTATACAGTGTAATTTTTATTGAATTCCAAGAGATGTCCGTTTTTGCAGATTTTGACAAAAGTGGGAAGGCTATACCCTTCCCACTTTTTCAATTTTGGCTAAATTCTAGATTTAGGTAAAAATACATGATTTCCACTCAAAATTGAACGAGAATTTCCGAAAATCAGGCTAATTTTTGCCTAGCATTTCTAGTTTTTTAAATTTAGGTAGAAAACGGAAGATAAAAGTTGTTGCGCCAATTGCACTTTTGTTACGTAAATTTCGTTAATTACTCAGCCCACGGGAAAACTTATACTACTATCAAAATCAGCGTTCAATTTTGTGTATACAGTGTAATTTTTATTGAATTCCAAGAGATGTCCGTTTTTGCAGATTTTGACAAAAGTGGGAAGGCTATACCCTTCCCACTTTTTCAATTTTGGCTAAATTCTAGATTTAGGTAAAAATACATGATTTCCACTCAAAATTGAACGAGAATTCCGAAAATCAGGTTTATTTTTGCCTAGCACTTCTAGTTTTTTTAAATTTAGGTAGAAAACGGAAGATAAAAGCGAATTGCACTTTTGTTACGTAAATTTCGTTAATTACTCAGCCCACGGGAAAACTTATACTACTATCAAAATCAGCGTTCAATTTTGTGTATACAGTGTAATTTTTATTGAATTCCAAGAGATGTCCGTTTTTGCAGATTTTGACAAAAGTGGGAAGGCTATACCCTTCCCACTTTTTCAATTTTGGCTAAATTCTAGATTTAGGTAAAAATACATGATTTCCACTCAAAATTGAACGAGAATTCCGAAAATCAGGTTTATTTTTGCTTAGCACTTCTAGTTTTTTTAAATTTAGGTAGAAAACGGAAGATAAAAGCTGAATTGCACTTTTGTTACGTAAATTTCGTTAATTACTCAGCCCACGGGAAAACTTATACTACTATCAAAATCAGCGTTCAATTTTGTGTATACAGTGTAATTTTTATTGAATTCCAAGAGATGTCCGTTTTTGCAGATTTTGACAAAAGTGGGAAGGCTATACCCTTCCCACTTTTTCAATTTTGGCTAAATTCTAGATTTAGGTAAAAATACATGATTTCCACTCAAAATTGAACGAGAATTCCGAAAATCAGGCTTAATTTTTGCCTAGCATTTCTAGTTTTTTAAATTTAGGTAGAAAACGGAAGATAAAAGTGCGAATTGCACTTTTGTTACGTAAATTTCGTTAATTACTCAGCCCACGGGAAAACTTATACTACTATCAAAATCAGCGTTCAATTTTGTGTATACAGTGTAATTTTTATTGAATTCCAAGAGATGTCCGTTTTTGCAGATTTTGACAAAAGTGGGAAGGCTATACCCTTCCCACTTTTTCAATTTTGGCTAAATTCTAGATTTAGGTAAAAATACATGATTTCCACTCAAAATTGAACGAGAATTCCGAAAATCAGGTTTATTTTTGCCTAGCACTTCTAGTTTTTTTAATTTAGGTAGAAAACGGAAGATAAAAGCGAATTGCACTTTTGTTACGTAAATTTCGTTAATTACTCAGCCCACGGGAAAACTTATACTACTATCAAAATCAGCGTTCAATTTTGTGTATACAGTGTAATTTTTATTGAATTCCAAGAGATGTCCGTTTTTGCAGATTTTGACAAAAGTGGGAAGGCTATACCCTTCCCACTTTTTCAATTTTGGCTAAATTCTAGATTTAGGTAAAAATACATGATTTCCACTCAAAATTGAACGAGAATTCCGAAAATCAGGTTTATTTTTGCCTAGCACTTCTAGTTTTTTAAAATTTAGGTAGAAAACGGAAGATAAAAGTTGTTGCGCCAATTGAACTTTGGTTACGTAAATTTCGTTAATTACTCAGCCCACGGGAAAACTTATACTACTATCAAAATCAGCGTTCAATTTTGTGTATACAGTGTAATTTTTATTGAATTCCAAGAGATGTCCGTTTTTGCAGATTTTGACAAAAGTGGGAAGGCTATACCCTTCCCACTTTTTCAATTTTGGCTAAATTCTAGATTTAGGTAAAAATACATGATTTCCACTCAAAATTGAACGAGAATTCCGAAAATCAGGTTTATTTTTGCCTAGCACTTCTAGTTTTTTTAATTTAGGTAGAAAACGGAAGATAAAAGTTGTTGCGCCAATTGAACTTTTGGTTACGTAAATTTCGTTAATTACTCAGCCCACGGGAAAACTTATACTACTATCAAAATCAGCGTTCAATTTTGTGTATACAGTGTAATTTTTATTGAATTCCAAGAGATGTCCGTTTTTGCAGATTTTGACAAAAGTGGGAAGGCTATACCCTTCCCACTTTTTCAATTTTGGCTAAATTCTAGATTTAGGTAAAAATACATGATTTCCACTCAAAATTGAACGAGAATTCCGAAAATCAGGTTTATTTTTGCCTAGCACTTCTAGTTTTTTTAATTTTAGGTAGAAAACGGAAGATAAAAGTTGTTGCGCCAATTGAACTTTGGTTACGTAAATTTCGTTAATTACTCAGCCCACGGGAAAACTTATACTACTATCAAAATCAGCGTTCAATTTTGTGTATACAGTGTAATTTTTATTGAATTCCAAGAGATGTCCGTTTTTGCAGATTTTGACAAAAGTGGGAAGGCTATACCCTTCCCACTTTTTCAATTTTGGCTAAATTCTAGATTTAGGTAAAAATACATGATTTCCACTCAAAATTGAACGAGAATTCCGAAAATCAGGTTTATTTTTGCCTAGCACTTCTAGTTTTTTTAATTTAGGTAGAAAACGGAAGATAAAAACGAATTGCACTTTTGTTACGTAAATTTCGTTAATTACTCAGCCCACGGGAAAACTTATACTACTATCAAAATCAGCGTTCAATTTTGTGTATACAGTGTAATTTTTATTGAATTCCAAGAGATGTCCGTTTTTGCAGATTTTGACAAAAGTGGGAAGGCTATACCCTTCCCACTTTTTCAATTTTGGCTAAATTCTAGATTTAGGTAAAAATACATGATTTCCACTCAAAATTGAACGAGAATTCCGAAAATCAGGTTTATTTTTGCCTAGCACTTCTAGTTTTTTTAATTTAGGTAGAAAACGGAAGATAAAAGCGAATTGCACTTTTGTTACGTAAATTTCGTTAATTACTCAGCCCACGGGAAAACTTATACTACTATCAAAATCAGCGTTCAATTTTGTGTATACAGTGTAATTTTTATTGAATTCCAAGAGATGTCCGTTTTTGCAGATTTTGACAAAAGTGGGAAGGCTATACCCTTCCCACTTTTTCAATTTTGGCTAAATTCTAGATTTAGGTAAAAATACATGATTTCCACTCAAAATTGAACGAGAATTCCGAAAATCAGGTTTATTTTTGCTTAGCACTTCTAGTTTTTTTAATTTAGGTAGAAAACGGAAGATAAAAGCGAATTGAACTTTGGTTACGTAAATTTCGTTAATTACTCAGCCCACGGGAAAACTTATACTACTATCAAAATCAGCGTTCAATTTTGTGTATACAGTGTAATTTTTATTGAATTCCAAGAGATGTCCGTTTTTGCAGATTTTGACAAAAGTGGGAAGGCTATACCCTTCCCACTTTTTCAATTTTGGCTAAATTCTAGATTTAGGTAAAAATACATGATTTCCACTCAAAATTGAACGAGAATTCCGAAAATCAGGTTTATTTTTGCTTAGCACTTCTAGTTTTTTAAATTTAGGTAGAAAACGGAAGATAAAAGCGAATTGCACTTTTGTTACGTAAATTTCGTTAATTACTCAGCCCACGGGAAAACTTATACTACTATCAAAATCAGCGTTCAATTTTGTGTATACAGTGTAATTTTTATTGAATTCCAAGAGATGTCCGTTTTTGCAGATTTTGACAAAAGTGGGAAGGCTATACCCTTCCCACTTTTTCAATTTTGGCTAAATTCTAGATTTAGGTAAAAATACATGATTTCCACTCAAAATTGAACGAGAATTCCGAAAATCAGGTTTATTTTTGCCTAGCACTTCTAGTTTTTTAAATTTAGGTAGAAAACGGAAGATAAAAGTTGTTGCGCCAATTGAACTTTGGTTACGTAAATTTCGTTAATTACTCAGCCCACGGGAAAACTTATACTACTATCAAAATCAGCGTTCAATTTTGTGTATACAGTGTAATTTTTATTGAATTCCAAGAGATGTCCGTTTTTGCAGATTTTGACAAAAGTGGGAAGGCTATACCCTTCCCACTTTTTCAATTTTGGCTAAATTCTAGATTTAGGTAAAAATACATGATTTCCACTCAAAATTGAACGAGAATTCCGAAAATCAGGTTTATTTTTGCCTAGCACTTCTAGTTTTTTTAATTTAGGTAGAAAACGGAAGATAAAAGCGAATTGCACTTTTGTTACGTAAATTTCGTTAATTACTCAGCCCACGGGAAAACTTATACTACTATCAAAATCAGCGTTCAATTTTGTGTATACAGTGTAATTTTTATTGAATTCCAAGAGATGTCCGTTTTTGCAGATTTTGACAAAAGTGGGAAGGCTATACCCTTCCCACTTTTTCAATTTTGGCTAAATTCTAGATTTAGGTAAAAATACATGATTTCCACTCAAAATTGAACGAGAATTCCGAAAATCAGGTTTATTTTTGCCTAGCACTTCTAGTTTTTTAAATTTAGGTAGAAAACGGAAGATAAAAGCGAATTGCACTTTTGTTACGTAAATTTCGTTAATTACTCAGCCCACGGGAAAACTTATACTACTATTGAAACAATTGGGGTGATGATGTTTATTTAAATTTGACACCAATTACATTTCAAAACACAGCGGCAAAAACAAAAGGGAAAAGGTAACAGACGGAGGGAGGAAGACTGACTCACTGACTGCCTCGCTGGTCGACTGGTGACTCTCTTCTGCTGGTGAAGTTTGTCCGTCTTTTATATGGCAACGCAGAGAGTCGAATTTAAAGTCAAACGAGGCCAGGCGTGTTCAAAAATATAAGGTCGGCGGAAGAAGGCTGACTTTACCGTTAGAGTAATAAAAGTAGAAAGTCGGTCATTCGGGGCAACAAGTTTGGGGTCAAAACAGGGCAATAAAAGCAACGCGTTAAATTTTACCGTTTGAATTTTGATTTGGTCGGCGGATCCTTACATGGGTCCCCGTCAAAATAGATTGCGTCTCGCAATCTCTTTTCTCAACATAGTAAAACATGCAGTTCAAGAGAAGAAAAAGTAAGCCAGGAATATTCGAGGAGTTTTATCGCGTTGGTAGCTTTCTCAGATGGAATGGGAAATTTTTTTAATTTGGAACGAAATACAGCGAAGGAGAAAAGATACAGCATTAAACGAGTAGTGACGCGGACGTCTGGGAGCGCAGAGCTCAGTGTGGCGTGTTCCGTTGAAGGAAATACGTACGACTTTGAGCACGGAGCTCGATAAAAAATAATCTGAAGTAAAGTGTCTAAGCCTAGACGGTCTTTTGAAATCAGATTTTACAACAGCAAAACAAAGAATATGAAGAAAGAGTGGTGACGCAGACGGCTACGAGCGCGGAGCTCAGTGTGGCGTATTCCGTCGAAGGAATTTTTACGCCTTCGAGCGCGGAGCTCGATAAAACAAATCTGAAGCCAAAGTGTCTAAGCCTAGACAGTCTTTACGAATCAGATTAAAAACAGCAAAATAATGAATATGAAAAAATGAGTAGGACGCGGACGTCTGGGAGCGCGGAGCTCAATGTGGCGTGTTCCGTCGAAGGAAATATGTAACGCCCTCGAGCCCGGAGCCCGGTACAGATACAATTGCCTCTGCAAGAGGTGTGCCTAAACCTAGAACACAGCTTCGCAAACAGATGTGTCAATAAGAGAAGAAGCGAGATTATAACCTCAATAAAACTTCAGCTGTTCCAAAATAAAAAAAGATAAAGAATGGTTTGCATGAGAATGTCCTCTTTGGTTAAGTGGAGGTATAGAGGGGGGAATAGAAGTGGAGTTGATTTTCTTTTGCCGTAGTCTATATAAATCTGGAGGTGTCAAATTCAAAGGGGAACTAGTTTTAGGTGGAAAAACTATGTAAGAGAAGGGGGTCTAAGATAGTTAGGAAGTAAAAAAGATCGGTTTCAAATTGTAATGTTGAATTTCCAATGTCGGTTTGGTCGGGTCTTCGCGTGGTCTAGGTGATGAGGGCTTAGGCGGCTGGGCAGACAAGCACGCACCGTCTTTGCGCAAAAAGCAACGGCTCTTTCGTGCAACCTCTGCTTCGTTTCTTAATTTTGGCCGTTGGCCATGGGCGATCAAAGACTCTGAAGGTTTCGGCTTGGTGTACGGCGTTTGAAGCGCGTTGATCGTCGCCTGGCGTCAAGTGAGCATCGTGTAGGATCGAGTGTAAGAACTCCAACTGGTCCAGTTTTTTCAGCCCGGGGTTGGTCTTCGTGGTCACCAAGGTGGTCGGAAGTCACAGCGATTTTTTGTTCCTTTGTTTCCTCACTTGCCGACGTGGTAACAGCTGCGTTTTCGCAAGTTGGTTCAGGAAAAGGGATGGAAAAATGCAACTTACAGTCGTTTGAGGTTCCAACTCTGATGGTCGTATGAAAGATTCATCCGCGAATATGCTGTTTCCATTTTGGTGATTTTCCTTGTCTTGGTGTTTTTCCGGGTGGGAAGAGGCTTTCTCAATGGTGACTCGGCTTGCGACAATAGCAGTCGAAGAAACAGGTCGAGATATTTTAATTTTCAGTGTTTTACTTACAAATTTTTTTAGTTTCTTGAATTTCTCCAACCACAATGCCTTTATTTTCTTCTTTAAAGGTTTTTCTTTGATGTCGGTGACAGAATATTTGTCTTCAATTTGTGCCATCATCGGCGAAGAACTGCTGTAGTAGAGTTTTTGGTAACGCGTCCGTAACGGCCAAGACTTCGGTCGGCGGGTTCGTCCTCGCTGCCACCAGATGAAACAATTGGGGTGATGATGTTTATTTAAATTTGACACCAATTACATTTCAAAACACAGCGGCAAAAACAAAAGGGAAAAGGTAACAGACGGAGGGAGGAAGACTGACTCACTGACTGCCTCGCTGGTCGACTGGTGACTCTCTTCTGCTGGTGAAGTTTGTCCGTCTTTTATATGGCAACGCAGAGAGTCGAATTTAAAGTCAAACGAGGCCAGGCGTGTTCAAAAATATAAGGTCGGCGGAAGAAGGCTGACTTTACCGTTAGAGTAATAAAAGTAGAAAGTCGGTCATTCGGGGCAACAAGTTTGGGGTCAAAACAGGGCAATAAAAGCAACGCGTTAAATTTTACCGTTTGAATTTTGATTTGGTCGGCGGATCCTTACACTATCAAAATCAGCGTTCAATTTTGTGTATACAGTGTAATTTTTATTGAATTCCAAGAGATGTCCGTTTTTGCAGATTTTGACAAAAGTGGGAAGGCTATACCCTTCCCACTTTTTCAATTTTGGCTTAATTCTATATTTAGGTAAAAATACATGATTTCCACTCAAAATTGAACGAGAATTCCGAAAATCAGGTTTATTTTTGCTTAGCACTTCTAGTTTTTTAAATTTAGGTAGAAAACGGAAGATAAAAGCGAATTGAACTTTGGTTACGTAAATTTCGTTAATTACTCAGCCCACGGGAAAACTTATACTACTATCAAAATCAGCGTTCAATTTTGTGTATACAGTGTAATTTTTATTGAATTCCAAGAGATGTCCGTTTTTGCAGATTTTGACAAAAGTGGGAAGGCTATACCCTTCCCACTTTTTCAATTTTGGCTAAATTCTAGATTTAGGTAAAAATACATGATTTCCACTCAAAATTGAACGAGAATTCCGAAAATCAGGTTTATTTTTGCCTAGCACTTCTAGTTTTTTTAATTTAGGTAGAAAACGGAAGATAAAAGCGAATTGCACTTTTGTTACGTAAATTTCGTTAATTACTCAGCCCACGGGAAAACTTATACTACTATCAAAATCAGCGTTCAATTTTGTGTA
Organism: Daphnia magna; assembly: GCF_020631705.1. NCBI lineage: Eukaryota > Metazoa > Arthropoda > Branchiopoda > Diplostraca > Daphniidae > Daphnia > Daphnia magna. The sequence goes on along the minus strand of NC_059189.1, from coordinate 10,461,867 downwards.
TACAGTGTAATTTTTATTGAATTCCAAGAGATGTCCGTTTTTGCAGATTTTGACAAAAGTGGGAAGGCTATACCCTTCCCACTTTTTCAATTTTGGCTAAATTCTAGATTTAGGTAAAAATACATGATTTCCACTCAAAATTGAACGAGAATTCCGAAAATCAGGTTTATTTTTGCCTAGCACTTCTAGTTTTTTAAATTTAGGTAGAAAACGGAAGATAAAAGTTGTTGCGCCAATTGAACTTTGGTTACGTAAATTTCGTTAATTACTCAGCCCATGGGAAAACTTATACTACTATCAAAATCAGCGTTCAATTTTGTGTATACAGTGTAATTTTTATTGAATTCCAAGAGATGTCCGTTTTTGCAGATTTTGACAAAAGTGGGAAGGCTATACCCTTCCCACTTTTTCAATTTTGGCTAAATTCTAGATTTAGGTAAAAATACATGATATCCACTCAAAATTGAACGAGAATTCCGAAAATGAGGCTTATTTTTGCCTAGCACTTCTAGTTTTTTAAATTTAGGTAGAAAACGGAAGATAAAAGTTGTTGCGCCAATTGCACTTTTGTTACGTAAATTTCGTTAATTACTCAGCCCACCGGAAAACTTATACTACTATCAAAATCAGCGTTCAATTTTGTGTATACAGTGTAATTTTTATTGAATTCCAAGAGATGTCCGTTTTTGCAGATTTTGACAAAAGTGGGAAGGCTATACCCTTCCCACTTTTTCAATTTTGGCTAAATTCTAGATTTAGGTAAAAATACATGATTTCCACTCAAAATTGAACGAGAATTCCGAAAATCAGGTTTATTTTTGCTTAGCACTTCTAGTTTTTTAAATTTAGGTAGAAAACGGAAGATAAAAGCGAATTGCACTTTTTTACGTTAGAGAAATTTCGTTAATTACTCAGCCCACGGGAAAACTTATACTACTATCAAAATCAGCGTTCAATTTTGTGTATACAGTGTAATTTTTATTGAATTCCAAGAGATGTCCGTTTTTGCAGATTTTGACAAAAGTGGGAAGGCTATACCCTTCCCACTTTTTCAATTTTGGCTAAATTCTAGATTTAGGTAAAAATACATGATTTCCACTCAAAATTGAACGAGAATTCCGAAAATCAGGTTTATTTTTGCCTAGCACTTCTAGTTTTTTTAATTTAGGTAGAAAACGGAAGATAAAAGCGAATTGCACTTTTGTTACGTAAATTTCGTTAATTACTTAGCCCACGGGAAAACTTATACTACTATCAAAATCAGCGTTCAATTTTGTGTATACAGTGTAATTTTTATTGAATTCCAAGAGATGTCCGTTTTTGCAGATTTTGACAAAAGTGGGAAGGCTATATACCCTTCCCACTTTTTCAATTTTGGCTAAATTCTAGATTTAGGTAAAAATACATGATTTCCACTCAAAATTGAACGAGAATTCCGAAAATGAGGCTTATTTTTGCCTAGCACTTCTAGTTTTTTAAATTTAGGTAGAAAACGGAAGATAAAAGTTGTTGCGCCAATTGCACTTTTGTTACGTAAATTTCGTTAATTACTCAGCCCACCGGAAAACTTATACTACTATCAAAATCAGCGTTCAATTTTGTGTATACAGTGTAATTTTTATTGAATTCCAAGAGATGTCCGTTTTTGCAGATTTTGACAAAAGTGGGAAGGCTATACCCTTCCCACTTTTTCAATTTTGGCTAAATTCTAGATTTAGGTAAAAATACATGATTTCCACTCAAAATTGAACGAGAATTCCGAAAATCAGGTTTATTTTTGCTAAGCACTTCTAGTTTTTTAAATTTAGGTAGAAAACGGAAGATAAAAGCGAATTGCACTTTTGTTACGTAAATTTCGTTAATTACTTAGCCCACGGGAAAACTTATACTACTATCAAAATCAGCGTTCAATTTTGTGTATACAGTGTAATTTTTATTGAATTCCAAGAGATGTCCGTTTTTGCAGATTTTGACAAAAGTGGGAAGGCTATACCCTTCCCACTTTTTCAATTTTGGCTAAATTCTAGATTTAGGTAAAAATACATGATTTCCACTCAAAATTGAACGAGAATTCCGAAAATCAGGCTAATTTTTGCCTAGCACTTCTAGTTTTTTAAATTTAGGTAGAAAACGGAAGATAAAAGTTGTTGCGCCAATTGCACTTTTGTTACGTAAATTTCGTTAATTACTCAGCCCACGGGAAAACTTATACTACTATCAAAATCAGCGTTCAATTTTGTGTATACAGTGTAATTTTTATTGAATTCCAAGAGATGTCCGTTTTTGCAGATTTTGACAAAAGTGGGAAGGCTATACCCTTCCCACTTTTTCAATTTTGGCTAAATTCTAGATTTAGGTAAAAATACATGATTTCCACTCAAAATTGAACGAGAATTCCGAAAATCAGGTTTATTTTTGCTTAGCACTTCTAGTTTTTTAAATTTAGGTAGAAAACGGAAGATAAAAGCGAATTGCACTTTTGTTACGTAAATTTCGTTAATTACTTAGCCCACGGGAAAACTTATACTACTATCAAAATCAGCGTTCAATTTTGTGTATACAGTGTAATTTTTATTGAATTCCAAGAGATGTCCGTTTTTGCAGATTTTGACAAAAGTGGGAAGGCTATACCCTTCCCACTTTTTCAATTTTGGCTAAATTCTAGATTTAGGTAAAAATACATGATTTCCACTCAAAATTGAACGAGAATTCCGAAAATCAGGCTAATTTTTGCCTAGCACTTCTAGTTTTTTAAATTTAGGTAGAAAACGGAAGATAAAAGTTGTTGCGCCAATTGCACTTTTGTTACGTAAATTTCGTTAATTACTCAGCCCATGGGAAAACTTATACTACTATCAAAATCAGCGTTCAATTTTGTGTATACAGTGTAATTTTTATTGAATTCCAAGAGATGTCCGTTTTTGCAGATTTTGACAAAAGTGGGAAGGCTATACCCTTCCCACTTTTTCAATTTTGGCTAAATTCTAGATTTAGGTAAAAATACATGATTTCCACTCAAAATTGAACGAGAATTCCGAAAATCAGGCTAATTTTTGCCTAGCACTTCTAGTTTTTTAAATTTAGGTAGAAAACGGAAGATAAAAGTTGTTGCGCCAATTGCACTTTTGTTACGTAAATTTCGTTAATTACTCAGCCCACGGGAAAACTTATACTACTATCAAAATCAGCGTTCAATTTTGTGTATACAGTGTAATTTTTATTGAATTCCAAGAGATGTCCGTTTTTGCAGATTTTGACAAAAGTGGGAAGGCTATACCCTTCCCACTTTTTCAATTTTGGCTAAATTTTAGATCTAGTTAAAAATACATGATTTCCACTCAAAATTGAACGAGAATTCCGAAAATCAGGTTTATTTTTGCCTAGCACTTCTAGTTTTTTAAATTTAGGTAGAAAACGGAAGATAAAAGCGAATTGCACTTTTGTTACGTAAATTTCGTTAATTACTCAGCCCACGGGAAAACTTATACTACTATCAAAATCAGCGTTCAATTTTGTGTATACAGTGTAATTTTTATTGAATTCCAAGAGATTTCCGTTTTTGCAGATTTTGACAAAAGTGGGAAGGCTATACCCTTCCCACTTTTTCAATTTTGGCTAAATTCTAGATTTAGGTAAAAATACATGATTTCCACTCAAAATTGAACGACAATTCCGAAAATCAGGTTTATTTTTGCTTAGCACTTCTAGTTTTTTAAATTTAGGTAGAAAACGGAAGATAAAAGCGAATTGCACTTTTGTTACGTAAATTTCGTTAATTACTCAGCCCACGGGAAAACTTATACTACTATCAAAATCAGCGTTCAATTTTGTGTATACAGTGTAATTTTTATTGAATTCCAAGAGATGTCCGTTTTTGCAGATTTTGACAAAAGTGGGAAGGCATACCCTTACCACTTTTTCAATTTTAGCTAAATTCTAGATTTAGGTAAAAATACATGATTTCCACTCAAAATTGAACGAGAATTCCGAAAATCAGGCTAATTTTTGCCTAGCACTTCTAGTTTTTTAAATTTAGGTAGAAAACGGAAGATAAAAGTTGTTGCGCCAATTGCACTTTTGTTACGTAAATTTCGTTAATTACTCAGCCCACCGGAAAACTTATACTACTATCAAAATCAGCGTTCAATTTTGTGTATACAGTGTAATTTTTATTGAATTCCAAGAGATGTCCGTTTTTGCAGATTTTGACAAAAGTGGGAAGGCTATACCCTTCCAAAAGTAGTATAAGTTTTCCCGTGGGCTGAGTAATTAACGAAATTTACGTAACAAAAGTGCAATTCGATGAAAAAGTGGGAAGGGTATAGCCTTCCCACTTTTGTCAAAATCTGCAAAAACGGACATCTCTTGGAATTCAATAAAAATTACACTGTATACACAAAATTGAACGGCTTTGCCCAATGAATCTGTGCTATGAACTAGCAGTGGCACTCAATCTTTGTTCTTAAAACCCCGAGGTGATCTTCACTTTTCATGGGGATTTATTGATTATACTTGTTAATTAACCATGAAGAATACCAAAAGATGGATCAGTGGATGGTTATAAAAGTATAAAACTGTAATCCCTCGTGGCATTTTCATCCACGCATGCATGACAGTTCGTAAGCAGACGAACCATATTGATCGTGAGCAACCATACGCAGTCTGGCTGCATCCAGCTAGATACTACTAGAACCCGAAACATTGTTTTGACAAGTGCTCTATATTTCGGTTGCAGGTTTTCACTAAATAAGTAAGGAGCTTAATCGTTTTCAATGTATAATTTTTCAATTCAAGTCTATTTAGGTGTCAGAACTGAAATTGTACTTTTAGAACTTAAAAAACACCGCAGATCTTTTATTAACAATAGTTTACTTTTACAACTATCAAAATCTTGTTAATCATATAAAGGAGAACAAAGCTCACATTTTAGATTTCTGGAATTTCAACTTCCAGTTTTACTTCAGGTTTTAAATTGACAAAAAACTCCTTATTTGTTTGTCTGTAAGAAAAAATATTCGCATTTTCGTGATCCGCGTTAAATTTGGGGTCGACTCCATGTGTTCAGCTAAAAATACCCGAAAAAATTTCATGAAAAATCGCGATTTTGGTCAAATCTGACTTTTTGCTAAAAACACGTCATTCCAACTGCAAATTTGATAAGGATCACGAAAATGCTACTCGTTTTGTTATAGGATTACTATTTCTGGAGATGTGGGCTACTTCCATTACTTCTGGAAATTTTTTGTGAGAATCTGCAAAAAGTAAAAAATGAACTATATTGTTCTAACAATTTCTAATAATTTTCTCGCATGCATTAGGGTGTGGTAGTTATTATTCCGTGTTTTTCTTGCTTTCAACAGGAATGCAGGAAGACAGGCTTTCCTACAAGCTACGACAGTTTTACCTACAAATGTTTCGTGCTGCAACTAGTAGCTGATTTCCTAGGATCCTATGCCTAAAATTGGAGTTCAGTTATCAGAGATTAGCAAAATTCAAGCACTTAAAAGCAAGTATTGGACTTATTTCCACATTCAAAGTAAAATATAATTTTGAGTTTTAGGTGTAAACTCTAGATGGCGTTGAAGTGCGTCTAAAATGAAGATTGCGAGTGATATGTAATAGGCAGTGTTGTCAAAATCTATTGCGATTTAAATCACAAATGATTTAAATCGTGATTTAAATCATTTTTTCATGATTTTGATTTTGATTTAAATCATTTTTAAATTTTGCGATTTTTGATTTGATTTATGCGAAAATAAATCATTTTTTTAAATCAAAATCAGCGTTTGATGGAAAAATATTAATTTTAATACAGATTACAGAATCTTCATCATTCTTTCTAAAATATAACGATCATTGTGGGAATCGCGCCTGATACTTTTAGTTTTGTACTGATTTTGTAGGGAGGATGGGGCCAACTGAAACGCGGAGTCAATTGAAACAAAAATCTAGCTCTTGGCGTCTGACAAAAATTTTGAAAAATTGGTTAAAGAATAGATAATTTTCTACACAATTATACACTTTTTTGCTGAATTAAATCATTACTTTAGTCAGGGGGACAAAAAATACACGAAGTGTTTCATTTGAACCCATTCTACCCTACACTAGTTTTCCCCTTGCTATCAATCAATTGCAAAAAAAAAAAAAAATACAAAAAATAATTACGAGTTTGTGAATGAAAATGACGAAAAGATTGCCCATTGCTTTGCTAACAAACATATGGTTATATAATTATATTCAAGCAAAAAATGTTGAAGTGATTTTGATTTTGATTTCGAAATCGATTTAAATCGCGATTTAAATCATTTTTTTCATGATTTTGATTTATGATTTAAATTGCGATTTAAATCAATTCTAGAAAATGATTTGATTTGATTTAAGATTAAGATTTTAGCAATTTTGGTTAAATGATTTGATTTTGATTTAAATCATTTTTTCATTTGATTTTGACAACACTGGTAATAGGTGTTTGTTACGTTACCTGTTTAGTTTTTCAAAGGATATTTCGTCAAAAAATTTACGGTATGTTGTTATCTATTCAATATTGCTATCGTTGGGTATGTATTGAAAGCGAAACCCTTGAAATAGATTGTTTTTGAATGTGGTGGTGTTTCACCTTGTCAGGTATGCCAGAAGCCTGCATTCCTGCTATCAATGTAAAACAAGGAATCCTGACACTTTAAGAAGGCCAGTATTCCTTACAGGAAGATCACCATCCAGTTCAAGTACTGTTAATGGACCTCAAGCCTTGTGTTTAAGCTTAGTGATGTGTTCTCTTGTTAGTCAATGACAGAGTCTTCATCTATTTTACATTGCCAGCCAACAGCCCTCTGCATCCCAGATATCTAGATTTCCAAGCTTCGCTGATTAGCCAACCATCATCCATACACTTCAGCTCTTCATTGTGGTATTTCAGAACATTACTTATCTTCTACTACACCCATCTGTAACAATTTTTGCTAAACAGGTTTCTCTTCCTCTCTTCTTAATCTGCCGAAAGCCAACATGAAATAAGGTTCATCTTCATTGGATTACCATGGTATTTTCATTTGGTTGACTATTGGATTTCTCATTTTTACATATAAATCTGTGTTGTATAAACAGAAACTTGTCATTGTTAATCCTGCTGTTCTTCTCACCATTACTTAGCCAGCTAACATGGATAGGCGTTAACACCATCTCCATTTTTTGGTATTTTAAGTTTCCACGTTATTGAGCATTGTTGTGTTGTGACATAAAATTCTGTGATAGGACTGCAAATATTCATCTTCCTTTGGTACAACACTGCTGTTTCGACAATTTCGCTAGTTTCGCCCCCCAGTGCACCACACGCGTAAGTTAATATGTCTTTCATCGTTTTGTCAGACAAATGCCATTTTCCGCATAAAATCGCTTACTTCTTTTTTTGCCTCATTTAATCTATTTAGAACTACATTTTTTTCGTCTTCCTGTCGTGGTTGTCTACGCCTTCACCTCATCGCTGTCTTCGTTGACGGGTTCGCCTTCATCTCCGTCTCGTCGTCGTCTTGGCCGTCTTTTTCTACGCCATCACCTCGTTGCCGGCTTCGCCTTCGCTTTTCACGTAGAGTTCACCGTGGATCGTCGCCCTGGTATTGTTTTATTTTGCATTGTAATGTTTAAGTTAACCCGTTGGCTGCCACCCCGTTTGCGTCCCATTTTTTTAGCTTGTAGGGACCGGCCGCAATGGCCTTCGCCGCAAGGCGCCTTAGGCAATGCACCAGTAGGGACTTCTCTTTTTCGATGCGGTGGCGGATTCCTGAGGGTGTGCATTCCCTGTAACGGATTCCGTCACCGTGTCAGCCCGGACTTGTCTTCGGACAAGACCCACCTTGTTCGCGATCCTTATGACGCGATGCGTAGTTACCGTAGTTTAAGCAACCTACGGGTTGCGTGGCCTGGCAGCCAACGGGTTAACTTATTTAAGTGTTTGCATGTTTGTGTATGTATTTGTATATATACTTATTTTGTCGTGTAAAATAGTGGTGGAATTGTTGGGAGGAGGTGGGACAATAAAAAGAATTAAATTTTAATTTCTTTTGTGTTTGTTTTATTTCATCTTAGTTAACTTAATCCAAATCAAAGATGAACTTAGATTATTTGTCTTTCCAACCTATTTCACTTTAAGTCCAGCCATCTCAAGAGTACTTATTTCAATAGATTTCAACATCAGTGAAACATCAGTGAATACATTTTTTTCTTTGTTCTATACAACTATAGAATGCAGTCACTTGTCAAAAAAAGTGGGTGAAAAAAGACTTAAACAAAATAACTTCACATGGTGGCATCACAAAAGGAATTAACCATTACCTTATTTAACTCCTTTAATTCTGTTGAATGAGGTAATAATAATAAAAAAGACACAAGAAAGTTATTGGATATGTTTTATTTACACTGACAACATAACATTGTTGGCATTCCCTTCTGTCACCGAGTAACTCCAACACCAAAGCAACACATCAGATACCTCCAGGATCTCTGAAAATTAAAACTGTAAACCACCTTCAAAAAAACCAAGTCCTGGATTAAACCAAGTCATTGAATGATTCTGCGGCCACCACAATACATCAGGTACATCCCAAAGACCTGAAAGCACAATTTCAAAAACTAAAACTATTGACGATAAATTCTAACATTACCTGATGACACCTCCAAGAATTCAAGAGATTTAGATAGGGAAGTATATTTTAAAAAACTACTTTTTTTACGCATCGCCTTTGGAACAAATTAGGTATATTGGACTAAAGGAGATGAAAAACGTGGTAGCAAAGCCAAGCCATGCTTCCTCCATTAAAAATTTTAAATATATTCGGTACGATGTTTCTTAGACATGAATTTTTGCCATAATACCTTGAACAACTCTGCATTGATGGAATTCACAAGACTCAGCTCAAACACACGGAATCGGTGGTTAAATTTCAAGAAGATTTCAAGAAGAGAGACATTAGTTTAAGCATCCAACCTCAATCCGAAGCCATGCGAAACAGAACAGCTGACATGACAGCTGACATGTCCATAAAAAATTCTACGGAGTTATTTATTTCTCCCCTAGATGTCTTAAAAATATACAGGAGTGGTCAAGGCGCCACCCGCTTTAAAACCAAACTTGAAACCCTCCCACTTTTTCATAAGCTAAGAAAGCCCGACTTTCTTAAACAAAAAATAACTCATACTGTTTCTTCCAAGCCATATTGAACTAAATTTTCGACGTTGTCGTTGAATTTCGAATACAAATCATGTAATTTTATAGCAATATTTCACGTAACTGAACCAGAAAGTAAAAGTCAGGCTTATTTTCCTAACAGAATTTCCGCTAGATGGCGATGTAAGTGACAATGACAAAAATGATCAAACAGTTCGTCTGCTTGAGAAAAAAGAAATAGTTAATCAGCGGGTGTTACTAAACTGTGGACTTGGACTGTCCAAAATGGACTTCTAAAATATGGACTTCCCGCGGAAACCATGTAATTTAGCTTATTAAATGGCAGCTCATACAGTCTGCAAAGTGAACAATAATTCATGCATTTTCCTTGGAAAATTCCATTTAACAATATAATTCTAAGAGAACGTATAAACTATGTACTTTAACCTAAATGACAAAGCGATACATTGAACTATTTAATGTGACTTAAGGCTCAATGGTTAAGCATCGGCCAGCCATACTGTAAAGTATGGCATGTTCAGAGTCAAATTGAAATGAAATGTAAATTACTTTGATAAACCAAACGTCAAGTCACCGAACGAGGCACGATATCTCGTTTGTTTGATCTTTTGGAGGCGGATTACTTGCTAATGCATTAAAGTTCTTTATGTCAAGGAAAATATAGTACCCTCTTCCGATTTGCCTTAGCGAGTTGATACAACTTCGAGATAAGAACAATGCACCACAAAGTTTTCTATTAAAAATTGAAGATTAGTATAACGTTTTTCAAAGCACAATGTTATTAAATTACGTGAGCAATGACGCCGAGGAAGTGAACACCATTCCGATTGATGCATCTGACGGCGAAGAAACTAACCAAAAAGCAATCACTTTCCTAACACCGTTGCAAACACCACAATAAATTGCATTTCAATTAGTTGTAATCATGGGTTTACAGGCAGAAAAAACCGACAGACCTATAATTTCAGCTATGGCCTGAGATGGTTCAGAACGATCAATTCATTTCAGGAGCTCTGCATCAGAATGACACACTGAGGAGTTCTGATGTCGCCAATGGAGAGAGCCATTTTCGGTAACAGACGCATGATCGCTTTCACAGTAAACATGTGATCTAAATCTGCTGTCCAATGAAGCAGGGAGGCAACATAATTCTAAATTTAAAAAATAAAAATGTCATTTTTGTTATACCTTCGTAAAGGTGAAACCAATTTACAACGCAGTCCTGTAAAATTTCAAACCGGGCATGACGAGCAATAGCAATACATCTTCAAGACAATCAGGAGTAGTCAGATTGAAGAATGCTGCTGTGGTCCTGTTGTCGAAAGCATTGGAGTGACGGAGACGCATTGGAACGGCAGAAAATCAGGATTTAGATTTGCTGATTTTTCTGCAGCACAGAAGTGAAGTCGAGGATGTATTCTTCTTGCCATGTAATACCCGCCATTTCCGTGTAGGAACCCTTGCCATTTCCTTCATGACCCGCTCGTATAACAGGGAAATCTGAACATTTGAGGTCTAGAATTGCGACCAACCGTTTTTGCTGTGCTCATTTTTCAGTGCTGAGTACATTCTTTAGGGAAGCAATTTCACAATTCTGCAAACATACTATTACAGCACCTGTGAGGAAAAGCAGAGGGTAAAAGTCTTTTCATTATACTCTACAATATTTATTGCCTAACATACCACAATAAGCTCTAATGAAGCAAGCAGCTGCTGGAATTCTTTTCTTTAGTGAAGACACAAAGTGATTATAGATTACTTGGGTAAATTAAAGCCGACAAAGAATGTGCACAAAAGGTAAACAACTACAGGTCAATGTGTGTTCACAATACAAAGACTGAAGGGATCTGCTATTCATTAAGTATTAAATCATAGTGCCATTAACTATTTGAAAACAGATACTCAATGGAAACTCAATGGAAAGGAAACCAACATACCGTTTTCAGTCAAATCAACTTCAGGATGGAACTGGACTCTGCAAAGACGGTGTCAGTATCAGCAATTGCGGAAATAATACGACGCGAACATTTTGCGACGCAACGCAAGCCTTCTGCAACCTGGTCGACGCTGTTACCACGGGTCAGCAATACCATTTGCCGAGTCTCTAGGGTCAGTGTCTATCATGTACTTGGAACGTGGAACGGTACGGCGTGGAAGTCATAGTGGAAATGGGAGGAGCCAAAGATACAGCGTAGAAGTCATCGTGGAAAGGGGGGTAGCCAAAGGTGGCTCTTCCACGGCATACCAGGTTGCGTAGTTAACTAGATAGGCATTATCTAGAATTACCGGTAATAGCTTGGGCTCTGTCTTTTCGTAAGGCTCTGAAATAATAAAGATAAGGAATTAGAAATCCCTGAGACTATCCAACAAAGAAATGAAGTACCTAAGTGATACTATAGCAAGGTCAGGATTGTTTTCCGAGGGCTGGTCAAGCAATAACGATCCATTTTGGATGGACAACCCAACAAGCTGTCGAGATGAGCTAATTCCGTTACATTGAGATACTCAGTTAGGTTGTAATGTTGTATACATCCAGGACATGGTCTTCAATTTTAAGTGAATTTTCACCAGTGACGCGCTGAATATCCATCGGTCCAGTGATGGGTTGGACATCACTTGTGCCAGCTATCAGGACAAAATCGGTGAGATTCTGCGCGTTAGTAGCTCGCAACTTGATATTTCGGATTTCAGATGATCAAAGATGCAGTCGCCAGTATTGGTCTGGTTATCAGAGACTGTCAACATCATTGAGAAATTCAGATGACCGCCATTAAATAAGCCTGGAGTGACTTCCTTTTCGACAGCGATAAGATGGAGTGTTTTTTTTTTTGTTTTTTTCCAGAGATTGTTTTGGGGTCTGTCATATTCACTCCTTGACTTAAATATTCTTCAACTTTGCAGCTGTTGATTGTGTCCGTTTCAAACGAAACCTGTGTTGTGCAGGTTAACATTAGCGTGCAAAAAGTGATTTTTAAAAATGAAATGAGAAGTAATACCCTAAATGTTACGTGACCGTGAATCGTAATCTATGGCCACTGTACGAAATCCAAAGTTGTTCTTCTTAAACCTTTGGAAACAATATCGTTGACATCTCAGCCGTTCAGTGAATTTTCGTTGAGCAAATCATCCATTTCTGAATGTCGCTTAAAATGTACGTGTTCAATAATGGTTGCGTCCTCGTCTATCGTAGCTGCAGCTGCAACAAAATCATCCAGCATAACTCCAGCCTCCATACTCAGTGCGATGACATAACCCGCTGAACTGACGACATCGCCATAAACGGTGACGTTGGATGTGAAGAGTGTGCCACTGTGCCTGTAGAAAAAATAGCTATGAAAACATTGATAATTTCAAAATGAATGGTAAAAAATGACTGTTACCGTATGGATCTGTCGAGGAGAGTTATGCCTTGCGGAATGTTCAGATTATTAAACGTCTCTTCTACAGCCAGGTTTCCGTGAATGGTTAGCTAATCAAAAAAGAAAGTCCAAAAGTAAAAAAAAAAAATAAAATAAAGGCCGTTGTTAAAACCCAAAGAACGTTAAACATTGATTAACTAAATGCCAGAGATATGGAAGTCTCCTTCCTACTAGGCAACGCGAATCACCATATCCCCGTGTACGGTAACATCATCGGTCAACTACACTTCAACGTTGAACGTCTGGTTGGTTCTCGTCAGAAGAAATCACGATCGAGGAAGCGTTCCATGAAGGTCCGAGCAGTAATATTTTCTTTGATTACAACTTCAAATGTGCATTCGAACGTTAACAGGGATCGATTGGTCTGTTGATTTTGTCCAATAGTTTTGGGGAAGATTTGAAATATCAATCGTATAGATCTTCTGGACATGAGCAGCGTGTGCGGCTAAATCACCGTTTGCGTTAATGTTCGAGTCTATCCACAAAGACTGTGGATCCAACCACTTGATGAGATCCACGCTGTTAAAACTTCCGTTTTCCATGACCAAGTCGTCTGAGATCCGTACCCGACCCAGCACAATGTGTGTATCATCTTCATCAGTGTACAGGAAGTCATCCACATTTCGTCCATTAATATCTGGACAGTCAATGTTTCCTTGGACATCTAGGACGTCGACTTCAATACTCGCTAGGATAGTTTGCTGGCCCGAGGTGCTCAATAAATCTTTGATAAGGAGATCGTTTAGAGAATCCACTTCAGCATCGTCAACAAGCAAAGGACCAGTGAAATTGACAAATCCTTTAACAACAAATGTTATCAGACTGCACTGATTACAATTTATGATTGACACTACCTTTATTCCGATCTGGTGGGCATTCTTGTCAACCAGTACTCCGGGGAGCACGTACACGTTTATTCCGTTAATCCAGTCACTGCGGAAGCTTTCAACTAACTGTACAGGACCGACGATCCACACCGATCCGGTGAAATGGTGCTCTTTCTCGCTTTTATGTAGAATCAATTTCTCCGACCATGCCCTAAAATCAAGTGGCAACACATCGTTAGTTAAAACAAAGAAAATTAAATTCAAATGTAATGCTAGCGAACCTCATTGACGGTGTCGGTTGTAATATTGTTTTTAACTTCGATAGCGGAAAATGATTTCGTCCCTTGAATGACGATATATGAGGCATTCTTTCGCAATGTATCCTCCACAGCTACACCGTTGATGGAGTTATTGCCAACGTCGATATTACCTCGGACATCTAAACTAACCAAATCATCACCTCCATTGATTTTCTCTCCGGATTTCAGTAGCCAACGCGAGGGCAGTGATCCTCCAATAGTGAACCAACCTAAACATTTTCAGCTTTAAGACCTCCGATCCACACATGATGAAGATCAGTATGTTCTAATGAAGAGTAGCGCCATGCTTGACGGGAAAATTCATCGTAATCCAAACCGTTAATAATGCAGTATTGCACCATTGAGACGTATACGACCCTATAAACATGACGACATTATATTCGTTTCTTCGACTAGTTGAATGAATAGTTACTCACCGTAAAAGTGGTGGAGCTTGTGGAGTACCAAAGATTTTGTATTTCTTGGGAGATGTTTTTTTGCTGCGATGTCTAGTAATTCTTCAACGCTCTTAATTTCTTTTGGTGTCACAAATTCTTCGCTAAAATTGTACAGCACCTAAACAGACCCCAATAGCTAACAATTTAATCGTGGACAATTGCGGATTTTGAAAAATTACCTTAATTGTACCAATCACAGGGGATTGAGAGAAGTTCATTTGTGCGATAACGACAGTGCCGTTAGCGGTTACATTGTCTTTAAAATGAACCATGTTGTTCTTTAGTTCTTCAACGCGGGCCATAGTCCTCGTTACTACGTTTTGAAATCAGGGCATTGACATCAATGAGGCACATTTCCAAAGAATCGATTCTTCGACTCGTCGCGGAAGTCTTCTAACTAATTTGAATGGCAAAACTTTCTAAAGGCCACATAAAGTGGGCAGAATTTGATCCGTCTAGGCGAGAAAGAGTTGCAAGAAGAAGCCTTAAAAATTGTCTTCCGATGCAGCAAAAACAGGATGAAAGTGACCAGATGTATCTGATGCGTAAAACTAAAAGCGGCTCTGGAAAACATTTATAATAAACTATGAGTATTCTAATTTGATAGCTCCATTCTTGTGAGCTGATTACTTGGGAATTAAAAGTATTGAAAATAAAGAATTGTCGAATAGTAACCGCCACTGATTCTCTCCTGCTGAATGCGCATCCAGTAAACAGCACTAGAAGTCTGATCGTGCGGCAGAATTTGCCACTGTAGTAACCTTTCCTCTATAGCATTCAATAATTTAAAAAATATGTATAAAATCAAATGTTTCACAGTGTTAAGGGCAGTTTAAATCATACCTTGAAGGCAATAGGAATGTAGGAATTATTTGATCCTCCTGGAAGAAGGCACCACTGAAAAGTAGAAATGATACCGAAAAGTATCAAACTGGAACAATCAATTCAGGTCAATGTTTAGAATTTCCAATAACTCTGCATCCTCCGCATCAGTAAATCGCCTCAGACGAAAGGAGGAATCTCTGTCAAGTAGCACCAAGGGACCAGTATCGGATGACTGAAGGACACCTATTTTCCTAAGTTCAGGAGCCGCAAAATCGTGCTTCATGTCCATAGTGGTTCCTAACCACTCATAGATTCTGCAATGATGACCCTGAAATAAGTCCATTAGATAATCAGTAAAAAATGACAAAGAATTTACATACATTGCAATCTTGAATTTCGACAATACTGCATTGCACCAAGCTGTATGGCCAAAGCCATGTACAGGGTTCCTTCATGTTCGAAAAAGACACAGTCTTCGAGTACCTCGCCAGTGATGTGCCGGATACTAACTAGCGTCATCCAAACCGGGCTTTGGAGCAAATATAAACGTAACGATATCTTGCTGTAAATCGATTTCAAAGTTCCTCCACGAAAGAGACGCAACTTCGCGTAAGGCGGCCATTCCGCTGGGTGATTGAAGCCTCTAGGTGTTTCCGGCACGGCGGTTCCTAGCACATTTTCCATGATTTTCGAAAACAATTCCACTGGATACCCAGCCTCCGGCAGTTTCCTCGGCTTCGGGCTACAACTCAATTGGTCTTTTGCTTTTTTACCAGCATTGAGAGCGATAAATAACAAGTCGGGTCAAAGGTAACCGAGACCTTGTTGTACTCCAGACACCACAGTCGACTTCAACGGCCCATGCGAGATCTACTATTCGTTATAGCGTTCACCTACTACTACCTGATAAAGATAATCAATTGTCGAGGACAGTCAAACTGAACGAACGAACGGTGCCATGGAAAAAAATAGGTTACCGCTGTGAACATCCATCAACGTCGGTAATGTTCTGGAGTTAAATTCAAAGCTTCTTCAAAATCCGATTCAAATCTTTGTACAAAAGTCAAAAAGAAGGGGGAGAGATTGGTGGTTGCTGCGAATCATCTTGCTGGTTTTCTGAAAACTAAACCAAATTGACTTGCAACTAAACCAAATTAGAAATGTTTTCTAGATAAGTTAGAAACCTAGCCTTTGGGATACAAAATGTATGCCTTGAATGTTCTCGGAGGGAATGCATGGTGCTGGCTAGACTTCATTGCCTTTAGGAGGTTGGCAAATCTTTTTGGAATTTCACCTTCATTGCCTAGAGGATTCCCCTTGTTCAGTTCAGCCCAATGTCATGTTTACATTACTTGTTACAATGATTAATAAGAAGCTCGGAATACTGAAAAGCTCGGGAAGCTGCGGTTGACCTGTAAAATGATAAAATGTAGAAATAATTGGTACAACACTTTGTAACCACAAACTTATACCAACACCATTTTGAATGTGATGTCTTTCTTGGTCATGTTCCATCCTTGTTTTGTACTCTAGCCACTAAAGTTTGGTGTTTCATTCAACCTATAGTACTTCCTGGATTGACTGCTTTTTCATGGATTATTTTTCTTAAGTTTCTTTGCCTGATTTCATCAATAGATCAATGTTACTATTATCAGGAATTTCGAATTTATCACACAACAATTTCTGATACAAAATACATTTAACTGTTTGGTGAATGGGCACTGGATAGCCTCTGTTGTTTTACCTAGCATAATTCAAGAAGGCAAGACTAGTTGCAACGTATCCAGCACGCCTAGTCCGAATAGAAGAATTTGCAGTTTCGAGTGATTGTATCTATTTGGCTAAAATCCTAGATTTACCTAGGCATCCTGTAAGCTCCATGGGATTAAAACATGTCCCTGTCAGCCGGTGGTCAATAGACAATTTTGACTTTAGTGCCCCCGGCAGCCGGGGGGAAATAGGTGTGACCTTTGTCAAATTTAAGCCAGGTCAAGTAGATTTTCACCCACAAATAGCTGGTCAGCATCCCATGATCTACAACCTACTCAAATATAAGAAGATAACATATTACCAAGACTGAACCAATCAAATATGTTTTTAGGTAAACCAAAATACTTTTCGGACTACTGGTTCTCGGACAGAGGCACAGGGCCGCACAGAGCCTTCACGCCGCCCTAGACATCGCCTGCTCGGCGCCCCCATGACTTATGTGGATGCACAGAATTATTTTTCAATATCTTGGTCTTTGGCGCCCCTTGGCTTGTGGCGTCCGGGACTAAATGTCCCGTTCGACAACCCCTCTGGGCGGGCCTGCAGAGAGGCAAGTGGGTACATCTAAACATGCGAGTTCCATCTGGTTCGGGTACCGACGCAAAATCAAGATTTTCGGTCAAATGGTCTTCTAATTCCATTCCATTCAGATGATGAACATATTTTAATATTCAAATATACTGACAAAATTCAAAGAATTTCATATTTTAACCATACTTTAGGAGAACTGAATTATCAATAGGTCTTGGTTGACAAAAAGGATCTCCAACACTGTTAGGATTTGCTTTATTTTGTCCTTGCTACTTCTTCTGTAAATTAAGAGCAATAAGATATCTGAATGATACAGACATGAAAAGTAAACTATGAAGCAAATACTGTTTTCTTCTCCTACCAAGTGTCACCATCATTTCAAGTTAGATCTCTCAAATCTTTGACATGACTGCATTCACTGCTACTATCCAATAGTTCTGCAGTGGTAGTTCCTTCAATCAATCTCCATGTTAGGCAGTTGGTTGCTGTTTTAGAGAGAAACCGTCACAAATATAGATGAAATGAGCGAAAAGTTATAAATTTATACCTTTAGAAGTTAGCTATTCTATGGCTATGTGTGTCGATGAAATTGTAGTAATCCAATTTTCAGAAGGATTACATATCAAAAATATTCAAACACTTAAAAGAAATAAGTACTTTTCTATTGGGCTCTGACACACATTATGATGCTGATTTGATACACTTACTTTCAGCATGCTTCCGGTCGGAAATCTATATATAGTTACCTTCCAACAACAAATGTTTTCCAGTACACAGTTAGACCAATATCTAATTATAAAATTCACAATCTTATCATACAGACAACCAGAGTCATAGAGGGGAGAGATTATCATAGAGACCCTCTATGACTCTGAGAAAACAATTCAATTTTTAGGCACCCAGCTGCAATCAGCCGGTTTTGGAATCTTGGCTTAACTCCTTACGCGCCGACTCTGAGATAACGTTATGTCAAAATTATTATGTAATTATGTCTACACGCGACCACGAGTTACCACCTACAGACGTAGAAAAGAAAACCATTATGCATTACATTTGCAACCGCCATCTCGTAGCAGCTCAAGCGATTTTGTGAATAGCCATCTATGGAACGCCATTTGACCCACATTTTCAGACAACCCTAAAACCCCTAAACCCTAACTTTTTAAAAGACAGATTTTTAGCGAACATTCGATAACCGATTTATCATGCAGTATCCATGTATAGTTCCAATTTTAATGATAAAAACTCTTAAATCTTGTCCACTGAAAAGTAAATCGTTCAAAAATGTGGCGCTACGAATATTCATTAGTTCCGCCTTTCAGGGGTGGTATCCTCTTTCTCTATGATCTTCTCAAATAAATTGTTAACTAGAGAACATGAGCTGTCTATTAAAAAGTTAGTCAAAGTCAAATGGCTTTCCGTATCATGCACCGAAAGGACTAAAAGGAAAGACGTATGTCATATAGTCCTCTCAGTATACAGGAATGACATAGCTCCTATTATTAGTAGTCTATAGGCATCACTCTGTTGCTATCATGAACCAATGACACGGAAAGGCAAAGGTGTTCAATGTGGGAATCGGGGGTCAGACAGAGACGTCCAGAGCAAGGTGGACAACGTTGCACGCAAAACACCCTGTAGGCCTAGTATGAGAAATAATATTATTATGAGCGATTGTGAGTAACTGACCATCTGGAAGTCCGAAATAGGCAGGGTTTCTACACACTGTGAATCGGTTACACCGTATGTACGTAGGAGGTTGCAAAAAAAATGTGGCGGTTTTCCCTATATGCTTTGCTTGCTATACCTGACACAGTTCTCTGCAACCTCCTATACGTGCACAATGACGTTCAATGAATCGTCGCCAAGAATCCCTACAACGGTCGGCTTATAAGCTTTTGCTTGGTACTAAGTCTGTTGCATTTATTTATTTTTTCAAGAAAGACATCGTCATGTGATACGTGAAACATAATTTTAAAACCTCTAAAATAGTCCAGCAATTAGCCAAATGCTTCCATCTCGTGGTCTGCTGTAGACTATACGCAAGGAACGAGCAAACGCGTTTGGAATGAAAACATGTTCCTTTCCCTTTCCAAAATGTTCCAACAATGGCAGTCTTAGCTCCAGCGCTGGACCTTTCGCAACTATCACTCTTCTGTTAGCCTCGCTTCGGTCAAACAGTAATCTCCTGTTCTATACGGTTTACCATTTGTTTCGGTAAATATAAAGACATTTTACGCCACCATCGAGCGCCAATCCGGTAATTCAAATTTTGGATTTAAACCTTTAATTTGTTTTAAGGCTATATTATATTTAAACAAAAAAAAAAAAAAAACTAAAAAATGTGTTCAACCCTAACAAGTTACAGTCGTGTTTTATTTTTTCACGAAAAGATGGCACTGATGTCCAATAAAATGCCATGGCATACGGCCGTCTACCTGATAGGATTATTCACTTCAATGAACACCGTAAGCTGCTCGGGCCGTGGAGAACAACAATTTCGTTCTCAAGTCCTTTGGCATTCTTTGGTGGTACAAAATACGACGACAGTGGATGAACCTAAACACTTCGATGCAAACAAAACTCCTTTTCAACCGAATTACGACTATGTCGCAGGTATAGTAGATGTCAAGCAACCATCTATATACTTGTTTTCAATTCTATGATAAAAATGTAGAATGATGCCTATGCGTAAACGAGAACTGAAATGATTATTCATTTAGCCTATCGATTCTTTGCAATCGATTGAAACAGAGACATTCCCGGATGACTTGACTAGATTTACAATGGATTTCACGACACCCGCATCAAGCAAATCAGTAGGTATGTAGACCGTTGAATGAATTACAAGAATTACAAATAAGATGACAGGTCACATTCGAACGTAGTAAAGACGGTTTTGCCAAATATGAAGACGGGAACAGACGCTTCGAGAAAGTCGCACATTCTTTTCAACGCCTACACGGAGCAGTCTATCGGGCGCAATTCCAATGTGACCTACACCAAAACAACGGCTACTGATGGCCATCACCCGGTGAACGGGACAAGCGGCATTTACACAGCCAAGACGCCAGGATTTTATGGTTTTATCTTTCACGCGTTAACCACCGACTCGAAAAATGTGTTGCCCATGGCTGAATTGCAAGTGAACGGCGTCGCAGTAGCCACAGCTGCCGCGTTCAATGGTGGCACTTATAAGACTCTTACGTTGATTGCTGGAGCGAAACTAAAACAGGACGATTGCGTCTCGATTTTCGTAGTCGGTGGGCCGTTATTCGAGAACGTCAATAAACATAGCAAACATCGTGCGTCGTTCGCGGGAACACTCATGATTTAGGCTTATTGGCAAATAGAATATCATATCATGTTGGAACAGTCGTTGTATTTTCCATCAAACTGCTGACAATATATAATAGTTAAGAGAGAGCATTTCACTAAATCTAAAGTATAGACTATACATTAACTTGAAGATAGCCTAATTATCTAAACCTACCTGAAAAATCAGGTAAGAGGACGTGATGGATGAGGGTCTAACCTTCAGGTCATTCGCCCCAATCACAACAATAAAACTCCAATTCTAAACGAATTACAGGTCACTTCCTTCTGCTCACAAAGGCGCTTACCTGATATGGGTATAGTTAAAAACGTTTTAGAAGGAAACCCATCACTTTCACCGTCTCTTCTTGTTTGCTTCGATCTTCATATAGCTTCCAATCAGAGTGAAGGTCACCACACGGTTGGCTGCTAAATAATTGCCGATGCGTCAAAGATAAGAAGTCCTTGTTTCACTGACCTTTACCTCTTATCCTTTTCTTGTACCACTTCTCGCACAGGCTGATGGAACATCAAAAACAAAACAAAAAACGAAACGACATGGCAACAAACTGGCCAGTTGATCGTGCTTGACAACCTATCCATCACTCGTTTTCCCTCTCAACCATCTAGTCGATGTTTCAGAACTTTACGGCAAAGGTATAGATTGTAAACAATTTATGAGGCTTCTCGCGCAAACACGAAAGGAAGCACATCACATCAAACCCAGTGGCCATTTCTACATTTCTTCGTCGAAAGCCAACTGTGGTATTTCCCTTTTGGAATTATTCGCGTTCGTGTTGGCACTCATCACGGAGCCTACGCGCAGTATATAGTCCACGTGTCGAAGGATTACGAATGAAATAGCAGAACGTCATTACCGAAGACAACTCCCGTTTGGCTGTACGGTTTCCGCGCACGATATCGCCGTAATGGGACCTAAACGGATATTGACGATTGTTTTGCCTTTCATTTTGTTATTGTGTTGTCAGCGTGTGAATTCGAACGGTAATAAAGCGAACGAAATGAAGAACAATCAAACGACCAGCATCTTCTTGTCTGACAAGACGAAGATGACATTCACGGGTAATTAAAATTCATTCATTTTTTTACTGGTTGCTTTTAACGAGGGTTGTTGAGCCGCAATGGAGACAAGGGGGGGGGGGTGCAGAATCACTTTCTTGGATGTCACTTTCTAAAAATGAAACAAGAAAACGTGCTAATTAGACTTGTTGAGCTAGACTGTCTGACCTCTGGACAATAAGTTGCAATAAAATGGATGAGATAGGAAAATTCTTTACTCACATAATAGGCTATATAACGTGCCAAGATAATGCAGTTATCCACAGAAAAGCGGTGATTAGTTGATGTTAGTTGAAGTGTTTTGGATTTTGTTCTTCTGTAGGCTATACGATTGCAGGGATTGATGGCAGTGCCACTGAGCTGAAAGCAGATGCCTTGTCTGCATGGAGGACAAACGTTTACATTGGTAACTCAACTTGTTCTATACGTCAAGCTCACCAAAGGTAGTGACAATTCTCTTTTTTTCTTCATTCAGGTACTGTGTTTGGAACACCTTCAAAGGCCAAAGCAAATTCTAACGAAACGTTTGACAAGAACAAGCAAGGAATCACGTTCAATGTTTCCACCAAGCAACGGACTCGGCAGAATTCCACCGTTACCTACGCCTACCAGCACCACTCAAACCACCAAAACGTTACGTTTCTGGCCATCCGTGGTGCCTTTACTGTCTACGCCACTGGCCCGTACTTGTTCAATTTCAATGATGTATTGCTCACTGCAGGAAACAGACATTCTGGCACGATGGTTCGATTGCTCGTTAACGGGATAATACGAGCCGTGCTGGCGTATGATCGTCTTAGAATCTCCAATCTTCCAATTGTCCTACTAAATCTGGAACGTGGCGATCGAGTTCGTGTATTCGTGTCTGCTCAAATCCACGTCAACGGCACAGACGATGATTATACTCAATTTTTCTGGCATCAATTTGTTATAGGGATTGTTCCAGCATAACGCCAATGTGTCCACAGTAACGCTCCTACAGATCTCAGTTCAATACACTGATGTGCATGATGTGCCGATTAGAATTGCATGACCCGAGTTGTGAAAACTTACACAGCCAAACTGCATACAGCAAAGTATATGTTGGCTGTTTAGGGATGGTATAACTGTGCTTCGCATGCTTATTTCTCACGAACATTTGTTGCCGCGAAACTTGTTTGGATTCAAAAACTTGAAGAAATACAAAACTTCTTTCAAGTCCCCCTTTGGAAGCCAAACAAATGAAAATCCCGCAGCAGCAAAGCGAGTCTGCTCGTTCTCAAAGTGTTATAGAAAGGAGAAATAGATCCACGCTCTTTTTGGTCAGCTCATGTAACCAACCCTCAGCTCATGTAACTAACCAACCTGATTCTGCTTCGTCGCCTGACGTATTAAGATGCTTAAGTTTAATGCCAATTTGAAAAATGAAATGGCTTCCTTGTGTTTAATCATGCGTTTCGGCCATATATTATCCGACTACGCTGCAGTGCAAAATAGCGCCACATTACGGTACGTATATGGCGCTATTCAATTTAATTTTACAGGATTGCTGTGCAATCGAACATCATCATACATCATGCACACATGCCTCTTTTTCCGGTATCATCTAATTGAATGGAAACTAGAGTACGGCTTCACCCCAAACATCACATCTTCGCCAGAATACAGAGCACATCCAATGTATAGAATCAATGAAATGAAACGTTCATAGTATAGCTGAAGCTGAAGTATCGGCCCACAACTATACTTAACCACGCACTTTCAAGGAAGAAACCACGAGCCTTTTCCCATCATATAACATATAAAGCCTTATACCGGGAACTTGATCCGGACCTATCCTTGTACATGAGTCTATAGCCCATATATAGTCTCAATAATCATCGAGCAAACGAAGACGACCGATTATTGCGAGTATCAGCTTGCAAGGGTTAGTTTATTATATATGGATAAATATATAGTACATCGATTCAAAAAAGATTAACAATAAGGAAAACACAGGAGCGACAGGAATATCATGTGGATACCTTCCAATAACGCAGGGCACCAAAGTTCACTCATATTATGTAATAAATGGGCTCTAACAATTAGCAGCTTACGACTATTTCTACAATGAGTTTTCTTTAATTATGTGACGCAAAGCAAAGTTCGTGGTCGAAATGATTGAATGCGGTCGATGGGATCAATGATGACGATCATTTCACGAGGAGGACGTGTCCGTCTTGACCGTACCAATCGAGTTGTTGTCGCCATTTGGGTTGCGCTTCGACTTGCGATCGTCAACGACGATGCACAGCCACGGATAAAGCTCCTTGAGGCACTCCCGGTACTTTGGGTGCGACAGGGCGTAAATGATGGGATTGTAAAGGGCCGACGTTTTAGCGCAAATGATGGGCAACTCGGACATGAGCGGCGTGACGAAGGCGGAATCGTGCCACGTGCCCACCATGGCAATGGCAGTGAAAGGCGTCCAGGCAAAGATCCACAGCATAATGTTGACGACGGCCACTTTGGCAGCTCGGATTTCAGCCGAAACGGCCTGCTGTTCTTCATTGTTGCCACTTCTCAGCGAGGTGACGTTCATCTTCTTGGCCTGTTCGCGCAGCTCTTGTTCGTGCCTGAACACTGCCTTGACAATGAAGAAATAACAGCCAACGATGACGATGATCGGACCGCCATACTGGAAAAAGCACGAGGCTAAAATGTAGCTCTTGTGGTTCATGGTCGTCGTGTACGAGTCAAACGAGCACCTGTCCGACAATCAATCGCGCATAAACGGTACAATAGATATAGGTCTATATGTCTAGCAATGTTCACTTACGTGCCGAGCATGCCATCCAAAGCGTAGAGACCCCAGCCAACGAGTGGCGAAAGGGCCCAACCGAAAGACCAAACCCAAATGAAGGTAATGAGCAGTGATACTTTAGCGTAAGTCAGTGGCTTGCCGCTGAATCCTTTGACGATAACGTTGTATCGATCCCAACTAATGACTATTTTCGATTAAAATAGATAAAAAGACAGGCATATATACGTAATCAAATCAATCGATGAAGTGCAATCGAATTGATCAGACTTACTAGTTAAGGTGGTAATCTGACCGTATCCGAAAAATGCTCCTGTAATTATATAGGCGGGACAATTATACGTAACGGAAATGGATTTTAAATGTGTAATATGTATAGTAGCCTATCTATAGCTTTCTATATAGAAAGGATGAACATGTACCGCAAAAGGCGTGGATTTGACATCCCATGTAACCGAATTGCCAAGGTCCTCCCAAGAAGAAACAATAGACCGACTCTGGAATGAGAGATAACATCAGCATGAGATCGCAAACTGCCAAATTGATGACGAGCATGTTGGCCGGCGTTCGCAGTGCCGTGAAATGGCTGAAAATCTTCAACACCATGACATTTCCAGTTATCGCCATGCTACCTGCAAATAAACACATTCAAATTGAATGCAGCACGATTAGGTACCATCATATTTCGAAAAATTACGATTAAACAGTTTAAATATACCCATAATCAGGTAGTAGAGAGCAAAGAAATAAGACCATAACGGGTGGACGGCCTTCTGAGTTTGCCAGTGTGGATGCAACAAAGGTTTGACGTAATCGGGAGCGAATTTGTAAACGGTAAACGAATCCGGAACGGTCCACGGGTCGAACATCTGATCCTGAACGTAGGCTACTGGCACCAGCGTTTCGTTCATGGCCAAGAACATGATGTATATTTAGTGATCCCGTCTCTCCCGAATTACGTCAAACGGACAATCAGAAAGGGATGCTTTCAGGTGTTCTGGTGTGAGACTATGGCTCGACAATGAAACTGATTGCCACACGAACTTGTTGTTCGTCTTCGCTAGGGGGGATGGTAATGACTGGTTGATAGGCAACACCGTTTATATATGCACACACAGCCATCCGCAGAGTATTAAAGAGGGCTAACCGAATGTCAAAACGAAATCTTGGCTAATTGGATTGCATCTATTGTCGGTTTTCCCCGTGCTGACTTTCTTGATACCTTATTAAAGTCTTACGATAATAACGAGCTGGTGGTCAGCAAGAGAATGCAAAGGTTATAGACCATATAACATTTACTCAGTTACCTGTTATAGTTTAGGTTCTCTTGTTCTTCTTTTGCCATTTCAGAGACAATGTGTACTGCCACATGTTGGCTGTTCTTTGTTCATTTACCAAAGCAAATGCAAGTTCGTGCGTTACTTCAAAAGATCATGTCACGCGTAAGCCGTTCATTTCTTGCCATTCAAAGGTTGACACTCTGCGTAAACGAGATCAACATTATACCAGACAGCATCAGGCAAATCATAAAACCTGTAATATTCTCACAGGCCCAACAAAAAGGTTGGGATTACACGTGGAAACGAAACCTCATCACGGATAACCAAAGGAATTGTTCTCACGTCATTCTACATGGTCAAGACGATTTGAGTGGTTTTCCGACTAAGTTTAAATCTTTGGAAAAATATGAAAGATTATGTATGACAGCAGATCTGATTTTAACAGATTATAATTTCCCTGTTTTTGCAGTTGTACGGTTCTCTAAACAGCTGCTAGTGTTTTCATTTCCTATACCTCCACTGTTAATGCTTTTCTTTGCTTTTTTTCTTGGACGAAACACGCCTAATCCACCCTGATTACGTAGAACGCCACCCTTTCTAGGAGCGATTGGGCTCATTTATGGGGCGTTTTCTTCCTTATTTAATTTTTGGTTTTCTTCATGTTTTTGTGATGTTTGTTTGTTTTCTTGCCAGGTGACAAAAGTAATCCAATTACTTGTCGGGATGTCAAAACAGTAAACCGCCGTGAAAGTTGTGGTAAGCCGTGGACAAAACGTATAGAGTCTATACGGCTTCTGTTGCTTACGTTTGAGAAGAGATTGACCACACAACAAACGTATCGTCGACGACAACAAAGTCAATAAATACAAGCGAAATTCGCCACAGCTCTCAGTCTGATTTCCATCCTGACTCTCGATTAGGTATTAGTGAATAACCTGCATCAGCAAGTCGATACAGGAGTACTAATATATCTATACCTGTATATCTACAACACTGTTGGCAAAATTCTACCTTCCCCTTTTTCGAATAATGGAGTTAAGGTAGGCATATATACAGGCAATTAAATTTGATGTTATTTGATGTGATTGGTTGGCAATTGATTGACATCTTTCTCTGAAATTATTTTCAATTTCAAATTGACGTGAAAACCGAGTAGACCTATACTACTATATGGAGCTGTAATAATCCTCCAATGCAATGTAATACATCCAAATTGTTGACGTATATTTTGATAATGCTGTTCAGTCAGACGAATAAAAGCGTGGGATGCTAAATTAACATGTAGCCTATCACAACTGAAAATAGAATTTATATACTATGTACGGTTCATGTTGCCTTTCGATAAACGTATAGTAGATTTGGGAATCCCCCTATATGGGCCTAACCGTCAAGTCACATGAAAGATCGCAAAAGTTCCATTATAGTTGGGTGGGGCCTGTTTCATTTTGCTATACAGTAGACCTAATTGGGCTCTTGTGGAAGCTCTCATGGAAACCCATTTCATCCAACTAAAACTGCCAATTGATTGGCACCTTTGTGATAACACATCCGGGGAACGCATCTTCTTGGTTTAACTAAAACAATATGTTCACAGCTATGATTAGACCTCATTCAGTTACAGCGTTACAGCACGTTGAGAGAGAAGTCAAGGTTCAAAAACCCACATAAACAAAAGTCGAGCCTAATTTCGAGTGTCGAGTGCTCAACAGATGAAACAATTTTCATTGCGTCTATTGATCATCAATTTTAACTTGATTGATGCTTCTTTTTTTTCGATTTTGCAGCGATGATTTTGTTGGCTGTATATTATACCATAGTAAAGTGTATAACGAAACTGGCCAGTGAATGTTCTTATTGTGTTAGTCGGCATATGCCCTGTGCAATCTAGTTCCCGTTTTTATTTGTTTAACCCGCTTTATTTGTGAAATTTTTATAGTTTTCCTTCAGAGTACGGATGAGAATCGGACCGTCTTCCTATCGAGCCCTTGACAGTTCCGTTTCGTTCGAGTCAAGGGGGGTTTACAACTTGTAGGCAATAGCATGACTGTTAGCTCTGTCGTTTTCTATTTTTCTCGTTTTCCTTGTAGTTGTCGCTGTGCGATGATGAGGAAAATGCATCTGACATTGGAAGGGAATCAGTTATCGTGAAAGAAAGAGAACAAAAGAGAACTGTTTTGATTGCATGCTTGGGTTGGCGTATATTTCGTTATCTATCAACAGTGAATTACAGGCAAACAGAATCATATTATAGCGGTGTGTGTTCCTTATACTCGTATATACTATCTATAAGGTGTCATCGAAAGATGATTGCCCTATAACGAAATTCAATTGGATCTTGAGGTGGGTTTTGTTGGTATATAATAGTTAATGATGAGATTATCAACAGATCGTTATTCTATCCATATAGTCTGTGGCCAATTGTCAACTATCCAAAATCGTTCTTTGGCAGCGGTTAAATAGATGGCGAGTCTATTACGCAGTGTAATCGACATAATGTAATTATGTTGATCCGTCATCCCGTTTTCCATTAGGCCTGGGTTGTTGCGGATGAGGCTTCCGTCCTAGTCGAACCAGTCGACTGGTTGTCTCCTCCGTGTTTGCTCGACTTCTTGGTTTCGACAACGATGCACAGCCATGGGAAGAGCTCTTTCAGGCACTGTATATGTTACCAAGTAAAAAGAAAAAATGAATTTCAAAAAGATTGGACCATACATTATACCTCTCGATATTTAGGATGCGACAAGGCATAGATGACTGGATTGTAAGCGCAAGATGTCTTTGCCAGGATGACGGGGAGTTCGCAGATGTAAGGCGTGATCTTGGAGGTGTCCCCCCACGTTCCCAGCATGCAAACAACGGCGAACGGGGTCCAGGCAATGATCCACAGCGTGACGTTGATAATGGCCACTTTAGCGATGCGGATTTCGGCCGAGACGGCCTGCTGGTCGCTGTTGCTCCTCAACGAAGTGACGTTCATCTTTTTGGCTTGTTGACGTAGTTCGTCTTCGTGGTGGAACACCGCCTTGACAATGAAGTAGTAACAGCCAACGATGACGATGATCGGTATCACGTAGAGGAACATGGTAGAGGCGAGAATGTGGCTCTTGTTGTTCATGTTGGTGGTCAATCCATCGAAAGAGCACCTGTTGGTGGTAATCATGAAATGTGTCCCATTTAGAAGTTAGGCCACAATGTTGAATGACATAATCATTATATTCTTGATTGGGTTAATGTAATAACAGCTTACGTTCCAAGCATCCCGTCCATTGCGTAGTATCCCCAGCCAACAAGAGGACACACCGACCAACCCAAGGCGTACATCCAGCTGAAAACTATCATTGCCGAAGCCTTGCCGAAAGTCAGTGGGGCGGCGTTGAATCCTTTGACGATCACATTGTATCTGCATGTGTAACACAAAAGCATTTATACATGCTTTCGATGCCAATGTCAATCGATCAGCTTATGTCATTTGATGGTTTACACAACCTACCGATCGTAGGAAATGAGGACTAGCGTGGTAATCTGGCTGTAACCGCACAGGGCACCTGATAACGTCGAAAGTTATGCTGACTGAATTTCAAAGTCGAAACAGATCATCTCACCGCAGAATGCGTGAATTTGGCAACCTAAATCGCCAAATTGCCACGGTCCGCCGAGGAAGAAGTTGTAACAAGCCTCGGGCAGGAGAGTAATCATCAACAGGAAATCGGAGACGGCCAGGTTCATCACGAGCATATTTGCTGGCGTTCGCAGAGAAGGGAAGCTTCCCAAGATTCTCAGCACCATGTAGTTTCCACCAACGGCCACAGTGCCTGAATGATTGAATCGAATTGCTTATATAATACCACAGTTTCATTCACAGCACTAGGCTAATAAGCAAAGGATGTATAGTATATATATAGAGAGAGAGACAGTGTGACATCGATTACCAATGACCAAATAAAGGATTCCGAATAAATAGTAGACCATGGGATGAGGAGCTTTCTGCGTTTGCCAATGGGGATGCAGGAAGCTGCGGATCTCTTCCGGGGCGAAATGATAGACGGTGAAGCTGTCGGGAATGGCCCATGGATTAAATGGCTGTTGTTGAGCCATCGCAGTCACGTTAGTCTCCATCCTATAAAAATGCTACACAAAAAGACTGTGACGTTCCAAGAAAACGTCAAGTTTAATTGAACCATCAATGAACTTGCATCAAGTAAGCACAAATGTTTGGCAGACTGTGTTGCTATACTTTACGTAATTTGCGGCCAAAGAAAAGGTGTTGAACGTTTTCAGATTTGATTGGCTGTTTGATGCTGAAAACTTGAACTTGGCCTTTTTGTTGTTGATCTGACTTTGTAGCGTTGACTTTGCTGACTGCTGCCAAAGTACCGAACTGCACAGCAGCCGTCCCTTTTTATGTCAGGCAGATTTGCCATGCAGTCCAGTATAGAGCCTGAAGGCGCTGTCGCATCCGATGATTAATTGAATTACAAGCCTAAAAGAAATGGACTTTGGCTGTAGCGTGAGACATAAATAGCCATCGGAATTAGATAATTGGATAATAGAGCTATATTTGCAAATCTTCTTATTTATGAACTTTTGGTCTTCGTTTGTCCTTTTACCTGTAAGGCACGGATACGTTGAAGATCCGAACGTTCTCGCCGACATTTAAAAAACATTTATTTTCTTTCTCTCTTTCTACCAATTCAATAGGATTACACGTGATGTACAGCAAAACGCACGGTCCACTTGGGCCATTGTGGGTTGTCTCACGACGATTCACACCGCTGTGCTGCTGAATGCTCTAATAACGTTTGCGTGTGTTTACCACGGTATAGCAACGACGGTAATGCGCAAAAGGTCATCAGCAGTTACCTAGAATTTATATATAGTGCCCAGCAAGGAGGGTTGTGAGACAGTCCTAACCGAATAGACGTCAAAGGAGGTTCTCTGCCACGAGGAAAAAGCACTTCCAAATGAAAGACGTTTCTTGTGTTTTGAATGCTGGGTAAGTTCGATAGTCTGCATACCTTTCAACTGTGATATAAAGTATATATAAGTCTAGATATGATTAACTGATCATCTCTTCGTACTATCTAAAAGAGCCAATAATCTATATACATGGCCACTATGGTCATCCTAATAGTTTCTTGACATCAGATAGATTTTGGGGGGGATAGTGTCATACCACTTGTTTTGATTTCCTCCCGAATAATGGCCGAATAGGCTTGCATTGTACGTTAATGTCTCATAAGAATGCATATTTCAAAAGTGCACACATCATTGCAAATCTGCATCACTGCTAGGCAAAGTTTATTTGGGCGATTCCAAGACGGCCAAAGGAAAGAACAATCAACTCGAACGCAACAGATGTGATGCGTCTGAACACAATTCTTCCATTTCACGTCCCCAAGGCAATTAGCAGCCGTATCACAATTGAGAACGTTCACTCAATTGTGTCGGACACATAGGTGGCAGTCGAGATCAAGGTGAGTTGCTTTCTGAAAATCAGTTTATCCCTACGGCCGTTAATCCGCATGCGATTAAGTATAAAAGAGAAATTTCGGGTCAGTGTTTGACAGCGATTTAGCTGAAAACAATACCTTAAAAGATTGTAGAACGATTCGTATAAGGCTATTAATTCCCTGTTTCCCGATAGAACAAACAGCATGTTGTTCGTTATCCTGTAAAAGACGACTGTTTGTTGTATGTATAGTTTTTGCAGGAGGGCTGTCGACGCTCTGTTGTATTTCTTTTATGGCACGGAATCGTGGTATTACATCGTACACGTCTTTCAAAGCCTTTTCAAAGAAATTCGTGCCAAAGTCCTAGGATCCTTTGATCCCGTCAACGTGTAAGCCAATCCCCTCGACATAATCCAGGCTTTAGGTATTAGCTTTGTTTATCTGTGAAGCTGCTTACGCAAACCGTCGATCTCAATTCCGTCCGTGGCACAAATCCTTAAGCTTTATTAGGTTAGGTGTCCCTTATTTTGGTATAGGATTACGTAACATCCCTGTTATTGATGGTGTTGTCCTTAGGACAGTGCCAACGTTTCTCTTTCTCCAGTGAAAAATCAAAGAATTTCATCGCTTGATTCAATCATTGGCCGATAAAGACAAAGTGTTGAATGTATGCTGGGTCGTATATTTTTGTTCTCTATGAACTGCGAGGTACATACAATATGGTTTACATATAGTTAGATGTCAATTAGACCACCATCATATCAACAGAAATTAAATAATATCATGTGTTGCAGGTTCCTGTATTTACTTTGAACCTGTTCCACACCGGTCACACAAACGGATAAACACAAATGGTAAGTCCAGCATTCCAAAAGTTCAGAATCCCTTCTTACGTAAATACTGCTCCGCAATAGGCGTCCAGACCCCAGCCGTCCAACAAATTCCGCTTTTCAACTTTTGACGGCTTCAAGATAAGCTTGGCAGTGCACAACGTGAATTCCTTGACTGTAAACATTTGCCAACAGGGCAGAACTCTTGATCGCTATGGTTACATGCAACTTTGCCTATCATAAACAATGGCCTTTTTTATACCTGTTACGAAAAAATCGAATAACAATATCCACTACTACTCGTAAAAGTTGAAAGCGAAACTTAATATTTGAATGTAGGGCGTTTTCACGTGACCAGTGCGAACTAGGACTGTACTCGTAAAACTAAATGGATGCGAAAAACGAAACGGAGGCGGTTACAGGCTTATTGTTTAACGAAGATATGTGTAGGCTATAGATGAGAAACGACCCCATCTAGCAGGTATTGGCTGCCGTTTTCATCGAGAAATCATTTCTGTCCAGTTTTCCGTGTCGATTGTTGTAGTATACAAATAGCGTGGGTCGGTTTTCGAATGAAATTTGATCGATATTGGCGAGTACGTCATGATCGGTGTTATGCTTTCAAGCTTGCGTCGTTGCGGAAGCTTCTGTTTTGGTCGAACCGGTCGATTGATCGTCACCGCCACGTTTGCTGGGTTTCTTCGCATCAGTGACGATGCATAGCCACGGGTAAAGCTCCTTCAAGCACTGTGAATGATTCATGAAAATTGTAAGTGATGGCGTTCCATTCATTCGGCCACTATGAGACAGTGCGGGCCCTTCAAAGTGTGAATTGTACTACATGTAAATAACACCGTACCTCTCGATACTTAGGATGTGAAAGAGCGTAGATGATGGGATTGTAGGCGCACGAGGTTTTGGCCAGAATGACGGGAAGTTCGCAGACTAGAGGAGTGATTCTGGACGCGTCTCCCCAAGTGCCCAGCATGCAAACAACAGCGAAAGGACTCCAGGCCATGATCCACAGCGTGACGTTGATAATGGCCACTTTAGCGATGCGGATTTCGGCCGAGACGGCCTGCTGGTCGCTGTTGCTCCTCAGCGAAGTGACGTTCATCTTCTTGGCTTGTTGACGTAGTTCGTCTTCGTGGTGGAACACCGCCTTGACAATGAAGTAGTAACAGCCAACGATGACGATGATCGGTAAGACGAAAAGGCAGATGGTAGTGGCGAGAATATGAGTCTTGTTGCTCATGTCGGTGGTTAGTCCGTCGAAAGAACACCTGTCAAAACGATTGGTGTTGTGGCAGCGTAGAATGTTAGCCACTTTAGGTATAAGATTGTTGTCGCAATGGCTACTTACGTTCCCAACATTCCGTCCATGGCGTAATACCCCCAGCCAACGAGCGGGCAAACGGACCAACCAAATGACCAGATCCAACCGAAAGTGATGAACATGATCGCCTTGGAGAAAGTCAATGGAGCTCCATTGAATCCTTTAACGATGACGTTGTATCTGTACGGCAGAAAACATTTGGAATTTTGGTTAGATTTCACTTGAATTTACCTATAGATTCGCTCAATCCAAACATGTTTCCGTATACTAACCGATCGTATGAGATGAACACCAAAGTCGTAATCTGACTGTAACCACACAAGGCACCTGAATCGACATAATAAGGCAATCTCGTTGTTAGCATTGTGTCGATGCAACGCGCTCATACCTGCTGTTCAACACATTAGCCAAAATTATACATAGTAAAACCAACCAACCGCAGAAAGCGTGAATCTGGCAGCCGAGATCGCCGAATTGCCAAGGGCCTCCCGTGAAGAAGTTGTAGACACACTCCGGGATGAGTGACACCATCAGCAAAAAGTCTGAGACGGCCAAGTTCATCACGAGCATATTTGCCGGCGTTCTGAGCGACGGGAAGCTTCCCAAGATTCTCAACACCATCCAATTACCACCGATGGCAACCGTACCTTTAGTTAGAAAAAAAGAAACAAAAAACAAGTTAATCAAGTGAACATTTGGAACCGATTCAATTCGGACGCACCGATAACCAAGTACAAGAGTCCGAAAAAGTAGTACAGCATGGGGTGAGGTGCTTTCTGGTTGTGCCAGTGAGGATGCAGGAAACTGCGGATCTCTTCCGGAGCAAAGTTGTAGATGGTGAAGCTGTCCGGAAGAGACCATGGGTTGTATGGTTGCTGTTGGGCCATGGCCGTCACGTTAGAAAATAGCGCCATTCTGTCGTTGGAATTGAAAATTAAGAGTCAGTAATCAGTTCATCTGCTAGTCGGGCATGTGTATGAATCGATTGCAAACAAAGAAATGAGTGTTTACTTGTTGGTTAGTTGGTTAGTTAGTTAGTTAGAATATGACTGGCGTTAAATTTCCGCTGTTAAAATACGTAGCCTTCAGTTGAGTTTGTGTAAAGTGCTTTCAAGTTGTTAGCTGCTGTCTGCTGGCGAGTGACAAACAAATGACTGTGACTTTACGGCTACGACGTTGGCGACGACTGCTGCAACAGTAACGAGCTTCTACTCGTGTCTTTTGTTTTATACTTTGTACGGCCCCGTCACTAACTCGCACATCTTGTCTTGGTAGATTTGCCCCCCCACTAATCAGATAAGTTCAATTCATTCCTTTTCGAAGATTACGTCTTACAATTTTCTTGGCCTTTACAGGCGCCATCCCGACTAATTGAATAGCGTCTGCATCTGTTTCGCATATTCAAACACGAACAAATAACTTCTTAAGGAAGTTCAACGGGAATTTCTAATTTAGGTAGATAAACGATTCTGACTGACAGACGTTGACAGCGTGTAGTCGACGAACTAGTCATCCGTGACCTTTCACGAAAGACATTTGGCTCCCTGCCTCTTTAATGGTTTCATTTCAAATCATACAGTGTAGATACCTGACTTCGAAGTGGTATCGCTAAGCTCTTTTGTTTTTTGTTTTTTTTTTTCTAATTTTTTCAATGGCAAATGTCAGACGGGTATTAATAAACGACACATCCCCTTTGAAAACTGAAGCATACAGGGTCTGCCTAAACGAAAAGGTCAGCCTAACATTTGATCAGATTATTTTCTTTGCCTCTTAAGAAAGACGGTATTAAGGGCTTCTCACTTAAACTC
The DNA here is from genome assembly GCF_020631705.1 of Daphnia magna. NCBI lineage: Eukaryota > Metazoa > Arthropoda > Branchiopoda > Diplostraca > Daphniidae > Daphnia > Daphnia magna. Next base: position 10,426,679 of record NC_059189.1, on the reverse strand, counting down.
GCACGCGTTCACGACCAAGTTAATGGGGACGAACACAAAGGATGGTTATAAATTAAGCGATCGTTCAACCGCCTCCTTTCAGTCGTCCTAATGGTCCGTTCCCTTAGAGTCGCAGTCAGGGTGTCCAGCAGTTTCCATCTCACCTCTCCCAGCTTTCATGCAGGTAAACCTATGGCAGAATCATTTTGATTAACACAGAGGTTCGTCAGACTTGAAAACTATTATTTGATTCTGTTCAATATTACATTTCCTTGGAGATCCAACACCAATGGCTACCTAACTTTAAAGTGTCTTTGGACTGATTCTGTTTGGTTATTCGTAAAATACTTAACGCCAACCAATGCCAATTAGAGCTTAAATCACTGTCTGTTTTGTGCAGAGCATTTTACTTAGAATGCGATGCAAAAGGTTGGACACTGTAAATGGCAACTGCTGAGAAAAACAAATTGGTTGTATTGAATATATATTCATTTGCTTAATGAGTGGGAGGAGAAAGGGAAAGGGTTCGCAACGGCCTTTGTTCCATTACCGCCAAATCTCAAACAATTACTGGGATTGCAGCATTTTCGTTCTAGGAGGATGGGAGAGGATTTTTTCTTTGTTCTCTTAAACCAAACAACTTTTACGAACCCTTTCTCTTTTTCCATCCACTCCTTATCACCCTGGGTCTTAAAACTGAAGATGTTCCGTTTTTTGAAGGAGAAAAGCAGCATTGTTTAATCACACGTAGCTATATCATCATCAGTTGGCATTGGCATCGCGCCATGGCAGTACGAAAGGTGACAACGTGTCCATTACCAAGATGGCATGTTCCGATGACTAATGGTCGTGTTTAGTGTTCGAAGAACAGGCTGTACTTTGTCAGGCCAAAAGAGTTGAACGTAGTGAACGTATATTTGTTGCTTTACTTGTTACTTGGTGAGTTCTCTTCAAATGTATTGTATAGTTTATAGAATGCTTGTTGACTATATCTGAGTAAGAATAATTGTGTTACATTTGCTTAACGTGGCCTTGTGTTGCTTCTTTGTATTTTATATATCACCCCAAGGTCAAACTGGAAGGGTGGATCAGTGGACTCCAGTCAGTCGAACGAGGATTATGTGCATTCGTGTGTGTATAAGTGCACACGGACGTTCCAGTAATGCATGGCTTGACATTACATAGAACATTTATTTATGTTTTTGGTGCTTTATAGCAGAAAACAATTTTATGAAAGATCAATAGTAAGGGAAGGTAGTAAATTTAAAAATAAATTCATTCTAGTTTGAGAATCAAACTGAATTGTAAAACTATCTCTTTTTTTTTCCTTTTTCAGATTCTCCTGCAAAGCTGATGTGTCCTACACAAGACAGAAACCTTAAAAATGCTTTGAATAGCCTACCAAACAGAGCTCCTTTGGAAATGAAAAAGCATCCTGTGCTACATGAAGAACACTAAATGCTATACTATGTTGGTTTGAGCAGGATTTCCATGGCCCTCAAGTGCAAAAGGTAATAACAATGATATTTTACATACTACAAATTTCGACAACAGGAAGCAAATTCTTTGTTTTCCCGTAAACTTTGACTGGACACGTGCATCACGTAATGATTGAAAAGGAGACGTTTTTAACGACATGCTGGGTTTCGTATATTTCATATCTCATTGTATCGCTATTAACACGCCAACGACATTTTCATAGTAAGCTTTGAAGTTAGCGTAGACAACTAACAGATTATGACGTAATAGTTGCAATATTTGTGGGATTATATTCTATGCCCTATGTACGAGAGAACAGATTTTAAATTAGAACTGAGGTTTACGATAAAAGTTCTATTTTATGTAAGCGACAATAATTTGTCTAAAGTTCTTTCTTCAGTGTTCAGTGTAGTGGTTTTTTCTTGTTCCAGGTGCGCCGGTCCCAACCCAACAATAGACAATTTTCAAAGAGAAGAGTATCGAAATGATCAGGCTTGAGTTGTTGCGGAAGCTTCCGTTTTCGTAGAGCCAGTCGATTGGTTGTCACCGCCATGTTTGCTGGGCTTTTTCGTTTCGACCACAATGCAGAGCCATGGATAAAGCTCTTTCAAACACTGCAGAAGGTACATTAGATTGTATTTCATTTACCCACCATTATTTGTTTGTACGTTTCTATTTTGTCGTAAGAGCCAGATTTACCTCTCGATATTTAGGATGCGAAAGAGCGTAGATGATAGGATTGTAAGCGCACGAGGTTTTGGACAAAATGACGGGTAGTTCGCATACTAGCGGAGTTATCCTAGAAACGTCTCCCCAAGTGCCCAGCATGCAAACAACGGCAAACGGACTCCAGGCCATGATCCACAAAGTGACGTTGATAATGGCCACTTTAGCGATACGGATTTCGGCTGAGACGGCCTGCTGGTCGCTGTTACTTCTCAGCGAAGTGACATTCATCTTTTTGGCTTGTTGACGTAATTCATCTTCGTGGTGGAAAACGGCACGAACAATGAAATAGTAGCAGCAGATGATGATCATGACGGGAATGACAAACATGACGGTGAAACACGAAAGAATGTGGGTCTTGTTGTTCATGTCGGGAGTTACTCCGTCAAAGGAGCATCTATCGATCGAGTTTTTTTTCGGGGGGATCGGAGAAAAGCGATTGATTGTAGAAGTTGTTTCTTATTTTGTTAACTAGAAGTAATCTTACGTTCCGAGCATTCCGTCCATGGCGTAGTATCCCCAGCCTACAAGTGGTGAAACGGACCAACCTAAAGCCCAGACCCAACCGAAAGTGATGAACATGATCGCCTTGGAGAAGGTCAATGGAGCTGCGTTGAATCCCTTAACGATGACGTTGTATCTGTATGACATAAAAATGTTTAAAGTTTAACATATTTGTTAAATTTTCGTTTGCATTAAATTCAGGTTTTATCTAATGATGTTGCTGGGATACGAACCGGTCGTATGAGATGAATACCAAAGTCGTAATCTGGCTGTAACCGCAAAGAGCACCTGGAAATTAAACGTGAGAGACACTGGTAAACTAGTTTTATGCATACGATTAGAGAAAAAAAAAATATAATTTAAAATTTTCATGTTCCAACCAACCGCAGAAAGCGTGAATCTGGCAGCCGAGATCGCCGAATTGCCAAGGGCCTCCTGTAAAGAAGTTGTAGACACACTCCGGGATGAGTGTTATCATCAGCAAAAAGTCCGAAACGGCCAAGTTCATCACAAGCATATTTGCCGGTGTTCTGAGCGACGGGAAGCTTCCCAAAATTCTCAACACCATCCAGTTGCCACTGATGGCCACAACACCTTTATCGTCAAATGAAACAAGTTAGTATAAATAGAAGACGCTTGTCAAGAAATTTGTAGGTTGACAATCGGTGCTAAAATTAAGAAGGGTCGCACCAATAACCGTGTACAAGAGCCCGAAAAAGTAGTACATCATGGGGTGGGGGGCTTTCTGGTTATGCCAGTGAGGATGCAGGAAACTGCGGATCTCTTCCGGAGCAAAGTTATAGATGGTGAAGCTGTCCGGAAGAGACCATGGGTTGTATGGTTGCTGTTGGGCCATGGCCGTAACGTTGGAATTACTGAATGCCATCTTAATCTAGTCGTCCTGAATCGAAATGAATGGGAAAATTTCAACTGCTCTTACTTGGTTATTAATCAGTAGATAATGTTATGGATTAACTAGTGAAAGATTTGAGGTAATTGAAAGTTTACTGGGTGAAGGCTGCTTAGTTGTTTTTGATGGTGAAGATCGTTAGCGTATGACTGTTTGATGTGCTTGTGACCTTACACTTCCTTCGACGACTGCCACAACAGTAACGCCCTAACGAACGCTCACTCCCTTGTTATAGGTTGTGAAGATGATGGGCTGAGAAGTGTGAATGTCTTCACCTTTCGGTGCGGATTCTCTTGCATTCCCGCCCTAAATTTAATTAGCAATGATTAAGGTGTTTTCGGCTACTCCATGGTAAAAGTAAATGACCTTTTTGAAATTGGATTATTTTTACCATTGCTGATGTTTTTTTATTTGAGGCAAATCGGCTTAGACAAGTCATTTGGTCAGCTGAACTTCAGCTGCCGTTAAAGATGACAGACTTGCATTCACCTGCCACTCTCTAACCTTTCGTAATGGGATCTTGTATACATGTCTTTTATTATTCATTATCCTTTGCATTTCCTTGTGTAGGCCTCGTACTGATTGAACTCCAAGAGTTTTCTTTGCTTCGTCTTGACATCTCCTAAGCGCCTGCAAGTACAGGTTCACTGCGGGTGGGGGATCAATGGCATCAAATTAGAATAGACTTTTGCCCTATAGAACGACTGTTGCGACTGTGCACTACAAATAAGGTTAGTAATAACATGTCCGCATTGGGGCTTGAGCATCACTTTTTTATAAAGTGGGCAGTTCCCCGTTCGACAGTTTCCAGTTGCCGCTCATCTGCGTGGAGGGGCATTGATGCTCGGTGCCCTCTCAGTAACGTTTACGTAAGCAAAGGTTAACGTTCTTTAATATCAGAGTTTTATCTTATTCATTCTTATTTACAGCCTAGACATACTGTACATTGGCAAACAGTGTGTTTGCGCACAGTGTAGCGAAGAGTTATTATTTTTGGAACAGCATGGCGTATGCGATGGGAAATTGATCAAAAAAAGATTGGTATCATGGTGGGCTATACAATTTTCCAGTCTGGTAGCTTCGCTTCGATACGATTCATCTTTAACCATTGCTTACACATTTGATTGTTGATTGTTTGTTTTTGTTGTTGTTCAAGAACTTGGGAGTTTTGTTTACTTAGATCTACCTGAATTGGGAACGAGCTTGAGCTTTCAAAACTTCTTTTAAAGATCATTGTTTTTTTTTAATTTCATAGCTGTATTAGACTACTGATGTTTTATGTCGTGTTTATCCTTGTTCTATACCAGCCCACTTGTACCACTGACAAGATGATGATCAAGAATGGCTTGTTGCAGGAAATGTGCGTTGTCTGTCACATTACTGGTACGTGCATTATTAATGAGCGCGGATGAGGTGAACAGTTTTTGCCAGACAATCTGAACAGAACTCCAGGTAAGTTTGCAAACAAAGTTGTCACGACATAACCCTAACTAAACTATTTCGCATCTTTGTCTAGGCTGCTTGCTCGAGTTCTTTTTAAAATTTTATTAGATCGCCTGCTGCAAACTGGTTTTAATCAAATCACAGTTTAGCAATAGGTACAATTCCAACCGCATCAGAGCCTTTGATTTTCTCAGCTGAACAAAACTGCCTAATACAGGTAAGCTTACAACTCAAAATGCTTTTGGCTTTTGTCTTTATGTGAAGTTGAAATCTTTGCAGGTCTTATGTATTCTGAGCTGTGGTTTGCCATCACATAATGAGCACTTAAAAGATGATCATACAAAAATCAGGTATTTGATTTCTTTTGCTGTCGCTGCGAAGCGCTAGTTTGTACTAGTTTGTTAGTAATGTAATTTTTGTTTCCTTACAGCTACTGAGGCCATCTATGTCAGGAAGTTGTCGTGCTTTTCAGCATTTCAACTGGCAAAAATGATCCTGCTTGCACATCATTGCAAACGTGCAACTGAATGAACTCAACTCTGGAATGACAGGTACCGAGATTTTAAACAATATTATATCACATCAACTTGACTTTTGTTAGAACGAGGAGATGGAAGAAGAAAAATGGCGTTTTCAATGCTTAGGTTGAAATGTATTGGAGTCTTTTCTGCTGACATTCATACATGTGGTAAGTATAGACACATAGAAAGTGTGATTACCATAGCACACTAAGAGGTGAAGATTGATATTTTTGGTAGATTATAAGTAAGGGAAGTTGTAAACCAGCCCTGTATCTTCGGATATCTTACGTATGCATCCATATGTAGGCTGAAGATTTTTATTAACCTACCATGAGGTTGATTTTAGCATCAATCAATAGATTTGAAGCTGGTTATTAGGTTTGCACTTAAAAGGTATTTTCAATGTATACAGCTACGTGTGACTTTCTTACAGATTCTGTGTCCATCACTCAATCTTTAGGCGAAGATTTGACTTGATGGTTTTCACATTTGTATATAGAAGGGTCTATTATAGCTTACATCTATATTCACTTCGTCCGATTTCTGTTGTTGAAAAATTAACGTTTTTCACAGGGTAATTCTTTTAGGTGCTCTCGGAAGCCTGTGTTTTGGACGAGCTAATCGACTGAGTTTCCCCACCTCGTTTACCACCTTTGCTGTCGGGGACGATGCAAATCCATGGATAAAGTTCCTTTAAGCACTCTCGATATTTCGGGTGAGATAAGGCGTAAATGATTGGATTATAAGCGCAGGATGTCTTGGACAGAATGATGGGCAATTCGCTAACGAGCGGAGTGATTTTGGACGTGTCGCCCCAAGTGCCCAGTAGACAGATGACGGCAAACGGCGTCCAGGAGACCAACCAAAGCGTTACGTTCATGATGGCGATTTTGGCGATACGGATTTCGGCAGAGACAGCCTGTTGGTCGGTATTACTTCTCAGCGAGGTGACGTTCATCTTCTTGGCTTGCTGTCGCAGTTCGTCTTCATGGTGAAAGACGGTTTGGACGATGAAATAGTAACAGATGATGATGCTGGACACGGTAAGTACGTAGTTGCTGACAAAGGCCGCCATTAGGTAAGACTTATTGTTCATTGTCGTCGTAACAGCATCGAAAGAACATCTGAATGGTAAGAAAAAAATTTATATAAACCGGAAAATAAATACAGACCCGTATGAGGTAAATACACGAAAAAGGTTGTTAGTATTCAGATGAATTGTCAACTCACGTTCCAAGCATTCCGTCCATGGCGTACAGACCCCATCCCAATAGTGGAGCTATAGACCATCCTAGGGCCCATATCCAGCTGAAGATGATCAAGATGATGGATTTTGAAAAAGTTAAAGGCTTGCCATTGAAACCTTTGACGATGACATTATAACGATCCCAGCTGATAATCTGTTTGTAGAAAAGAAAGAGGAAACAATGATACAGTTAAAGAATGTAAACTATGCATACAGGTGTGTGATAACCAACTGTGACTTACGGTCAATGTCATGATCTGGTTATAGCCAAAAAGGGCACCTAGGTGAAGAAGAGGGAAAAGAAAATTATCAGGTGAGTAAATAGAATATTATTAACATAATATGATGCGTTACCACAGAATGAATGGATTTGACAACCAAGTTCTCCGAATTGCCATGGGCCTCCCAAAAAGAAATTGTAGACACATTCCGGGATGAGAGTAATCATCAGCAAAAGATCGGACATAGCCAGGTTCATGACCAACATATTGGCTGGCGTTCGCAGAGCCGGGTTGCGTCCAAAAATCCTCAGTGCGATTATGTTACCACTGATGGCAATGGAGCCTATATTATGAAAAGCATTTCAACAAAAGCATGAAATAAGGAAGAACAAATAAAATTAAAAAAATAAAATTAATAATGGCAGCATGGTCAGACAGCAAAACAACACTCACCCATAAGCAAGTAATACAATCCAAAGAAATAGTAGAGCATTGGATGAGGTGATTTCTGAGTGTGCCAGTGAGGATGGAGAAAACCACGGATATCTTCCGGGGCAAACGCAAAGACAGTGAAGGTATCTGGCAGAGACCACGGATCGAATGTGGTACGCTGCGCCAGAGCCGTGGCTGTCATTTCGACTGAATGATTCATTGTTTCTTTCGTATCGTCAAAGGGATTGAGAAATCAATTCACTTGTGCTCAAAAACAAAACAGAAAACAAGTTTGTTTCAAAGAAATAAATAAATAAATGACAATTTCGAGCAACGTGCTGGAAAAATGCCAACTTATTTGTTTATTCTGCTATCGCTGATGATAGCGAGCACAATGGTTCTCAACCGACGTTCCCGTGCCTATAAATATATGTGCACAATTGGATACTGTACTAGTGCTGTGTAATTGGATTTGGGATAGATCTAGAGACTAGATGCCGTTCTTCGTTAAAAGAGCTTTATCTTCGTCGAAAAGACTTCTTGGAAAAGCTTTGAATGCATGTGTAGACATCCCTGACAATGCAAAGAGTATTAAGCTTATTATAGTTCAGCTTCAGACCATCTTAAACTTCCTAAAACATAATGGAAACCCACATAAGAGATAGTGTTTCTTTATGTTTTCGAAATTGTTTGCTAAAATATTGCCAATGCATTTGGAGAATAAAATTTTCGTTCCTCTTTGCTCTCTGCTGGACAAACTTGAGGAAACTTCAATTGATCTATTTTGCATTTCATTTTACTAATTGGATCAGATTTTTAGTTGGCATAAAAACTACGTTGTCAAAGGTCGTCTCTGTTGGGTTAGTTAAATGGAATTCATTAATACTGTTGAAGTCACGTGAGATATATATGCAATTATGCATACTCACAAATTACCGCCGAAGCTCATACTTTTTTATCTAGTGAGTGCCATCTAGTGTGCTACCTAAACTACTACAGCTCAGCAAATATAGCAATAATGTAACTCCCTAATGCTTTAATCGATGAAAATGTCCTAGACAACTGCCGCTGCGTGCATACTCCGAGATCAACTGACTTTACAGGGTTATCAGCTACTTAGTCAAATCGGAATTGGCTCTGCAGCGTAATCGTATAATCTGAAGCCTTTAAGCAAACGCCGAATGTAAACCAGATTATTGGGCTACAGAGTGCGAAGAATTCGAATGACTGCATTTCAAATGATTCATATAGAACAAAACGACTTAAAGCTACGTAGCTTGTGCTACACGAAGCCTTTGGCAGTCTGTAAGACATTTTTAAAGGTCGCGAAAACACAATTTCCGGTTTACACGTACCAGCTTGGGAGAGACAATTGGCTTAGGAACTCGTTGGCAAATCGGATTAGGAATCGCACCGTGCTTTTTATGGTGAGGGTGGGGATTTTCTATATAGGACTGTGTTTTTGACACCGTTCGTCACTTGGTAAACAGAAGGAATGAAAATGTCCTTCCCAGAGACGAGTCATGGCCTATTTTTATGCACATGACTGGGTAACAAGGTGGCGCTGTATTGCATTTTTCAACTTGAATTGGCTCATCCGTCAGGTTGCAGTGTTTTTTCTTTTTGACAGTATAATTCTCTCCGGTTGGCAGCAGTCACACTGGAACTATTTATGGCAAAATCAGAGCTTTAATAGCTGTAAAACCTGAAATCTTTTCAGTCTTACTCGAGGTCTATGGGTTTATTTTGTAGGATGCCATATCGTAGGGTATCTTTTCCGTCTTTTCATTGTGAGATAACGCCCCCAACAATAGACGAAAAAATAGTGTATTGAAGAAAGCATTTTCACCCCTATAAACTAGGTAGACATACATTTGTCTCTTTAAGCGAATCTTTCTATGGTAATTAGAAATTTCTAGCTAAAGGTTAGGGGTAGTATAGTCTACTGCCAATAAAACTGCCTTTCTAGCGAAAAAAAAAAAAATGTATTCGGAACCATCAGTCAAATGTGTTTATAACAGGTTAGTCTTATCGAATTCCAATTCAATACTTAAAGCCCCGAAAAATAAGCCCGACTTTTTGTTTTTTAATCAATAGATAAAGTTCTAAAAAAACATGATTAATAGATTCAAATTGAACTAGGATCAGGGTTGCACAGAGCCTTCACGCCGCCCGAGACAGGGCCTGATTGACGCCCACATGACCTGTGTGGATGCACAGTAGGCCTAGTATAAAAAAAATATATAACGGACAAAATGTCCCGTTCGACCCCCCTCCCCCTGGGCGGGCCTGACTAGGATTACGAATATTGACTTCTTTCTTACAAGAGAAATAGTTTTGGAGTTATTTGAATTCCATATGGTTACGCTAAAACAACATTGATTCCGTTTATTCAAAACTAAGCCATTCACCGGGAAAGCTGATATGTTTACCTCTTAACTAGTACTGGAGGTCTACAGGCCTTCGTTGTGCGATGTTATAATGTGTATTATCTTTTCATTGATCACAAAACGTCTCATGCAATACACACCAATCTACAACTATCGATATTAATACATTGGTACTATGCTTCGCAAGCCTTTTCAACGAAAGGTTTTGACTAATAGTACACTCCAATGACAATCTCACTCTCAAAACCAAGGACACCATATTCACAAGCAGTCTTTAATGAAGGCGATCTACGAACGTGGATTTGCAGCTTAGTACAATGGTATTAGTTTTAAATTTTGTTTCTCTTTTTAGTAGGCTGTGAGTATTTTCGTTAGAAGCTTGGGGGTTAGATTTCAATTTTCATCGCCATTCAGGAAAACCTATTCTATCGAAGGATGTGTTTCTTTCCCCGTTTATGACATGAGACTGGACGATCATAAATTTTCCTGATTTACAATGAAATTCTCGTAACAAAACTGGAATTTGATAAAATGTTAAATCTACAACAGATTTTGTTTTTGACATCTCACGAGCATACACGTAGGATACTAATGAATTTAAGTTTTAAAGATATAGACACCTTAAAAATTCAACTAATTAAATTGTGTTCTTTGTCGTCGAGCGTTCTAAACGTCACAGCCTAGACGTCAAGTTTCCGTGTGAATGTAAGTATATAAGGAGGCCGTCTGCACTCTGCAGTTCATAGCGTCAGTCGTCAAAGCTCTTGCTTTCGAGGTCGCTTCTTCCGCCGAACTGCCTTCAAGCATTACAAAGTCTTTTTCCGCCCGAAATTATCGCTGAATTCGATTTATCTTCATTTGAATCTAAATCTAATATCCAGGTAAAAATTTGACGTAATTTCTTTACAAATTGTGTTTTTCACAGTGCTAATTAATTGAAATTGCAATGTATGTTCAGTTTGAAAAAATGGCAAACTTGACTGGTGATGCTGTGGTGGCCATGGCCCAGAAGCAGGCTTTCGATCCATGGGCTTTGCCCGATACCTTCACCATCTATGCCTACGCCCCAGAGGACATTCGCAGCTTCCTTCATCCTCACTGGCATACCTACAAGGCTTTACACCCTGCTTGGTATTACTTTTTGGGATTAATGTACTTGGTCATCGGTACTTGCGCCGTTGCCGGTAACGCCGTCGTTCTGAAGATCTTCAGCCGTTTCCCAGCCCTTAGAAGTCCCGCCAACTTGTTGGTGATGAATTTGGCTGTCTCTGATTTTTTGTTGATGCTCGCTCTCTTCCCCGAATGCGTCTACAATTTTTTCCTTGGGGGTCCATGGCGCTTTGGAGAAATGGGCTGCCAGATTCACGCCTTTTTGGGTACGTTTACTTAATGCACACAATTATATACTCGTTTTGTCATAGCTAACCACGTTCAGATGTAAAGTAATTGATTACTGTTTGTTCTCGGATTGCACATACCAGGCGCTTGTTTCGGATACAACCAGATTTTCACTTTGACCATGATCTCATACGATCGCTATAATGTGATTGTAAAGGGATTCAGTGGAACTCCACTTACTTTCAGTAGGATACATCTTCATTTTTTGCTACATTTTAGAACAAGCAGCAGGCAAAGTATCTTTTGACATATTTTTTTTCCCGAAATGTAGACCGCGCTGTGACAATAATCACGATGAGCTGGATTTGGGCTTTGGGCTGGTCAATCTGTCCCTTGGTCGGTTGGGGAGCCTACGCCATGGATGGTATCATGGGAACGTCAGTATTTCAACTTATGACCTCACCTTCATTTTAAATTGCCTACCTGTATTGTGTGTTATTCTATCAACAGATGTTCGTATGACTACGTGTCCCAAACCATGAATAACAAGAGCCACATCATGGCCGCCACTTTTGCCAACTACATCCTGCCAATTATGATTATTGCTGGTTGCTATTACTTCATCGTCCATGCAGTCTTCAAGCACGAGGAAGAACTTCGCGCCCAGGCCAAAAAGATGAATGTCGCTTCTCTTCGTAGCAATACCGACCAACAACAGGTGTCGGCCGAGATTCGCATTGCAAAGGTCTCAATCATGAACGTATCGTTGTGGTTGACTGCATGGACACCTTTCGCCGTTATCTGCATCATGGGCACCTGGGGTGATGTCTCCAAGATTACTCCTTTGGTATCTGCTATTCCTGTGATTTTGGCAAAAACATCTTGCGCGTACAATCCGCTCATCTATGCCATCTCTCATCCTAAATATCGAGAAGTATTACATTACATACTTTCCTTTAGATAGTTTCATTCACGCTCTGCTATTAACTGTTTGCCCTTCTCATTTATAGTGCCTCAAGCAGATGTTCCCCTGGATGTGCATCGTCGAAGAGAAGAAAGCGATAGTCGATAATCAATCCGTTATCTCAGAGAAAACTGAAACAACTGAAATCGTCAAGTGCGAATCAGCCTAAACATTGTGAGCATTGAAAATGGTCCTCTTCGGTAATAGTATAGTGATGGGGTTTGTTGGTTATCAGACGGCTATCACTTTGAATGACGACACTGATAATCGATCTAGACCCAGCGAACGTGAACTTTACCAAACAACTTATTATGGATTTCTGTTTTAATATCCTGTCTCTTCCCAAATATTTTGTTGAAATTTTACGTTTTTCTCAAAAACATTTCTGTATTTGACAACGAGAAGCTGCTAAATACACTTGAATGCAAAATATTGAATCTTTATTGTTTGTTATGAGGGTTGCAGGTATAATTTTGTCTTTTGTGTGCCTGTCTTGCCAGAGGTTATTGCGCGACGTGACTAGGGCTCGGCCCTGGTTCTCGAAAACCCGGGTTACCCGCGGATCGTCGCTAAAAATAGTCGCCCATCGGCGATCCGGGTAGCCTATTTGCCAAGATGGGTAGCAGGATAGGCTGGGACGGTTTTGATGGCTAAACCGGGTAAACTCACCACCATCTTGAAAAATGGTGGCTTGAATGGCGGAAAGTTTTTTAAAAAAAGGGAGTGAAGCAATAAAAGTTTGTTTCCAGGCTGAGTGTCATCTTGTGGTGAAAGTTGAAAGCGCGTGGGTTAATTTCGGGGTAAAACCCGGGTAATCGGGGGTAAAGTCAGAGCTAACTGAGTTTGGAAACCAGATAATGGAACTTGTTTCGAAATTGCGTTACCCACGTTAAATCCGGGTAGGTAGTAGGCACAAAATCTCAAGAACCCTCACCCACCGGATTCAATTTTTTATCCGAGAAGACCTACCCATTCGCCCAAATACCTACCCATTGGACGCGGGGTCAAGCCCTAGGCGCGACTAGGGCTCGGCCCCGCTTCGATCGGGTAGCTTTTTGGCCGATCGGTTAGGTCGTTTGGTTTTCGGTGCGGTTCTATCGGGTTTTGGGGGGCTTTTTTCCTACACATGGACATTTGGGTCGACTTCCAGGTAAATCCAGTGCAAGGGAAAGAAGCTTATTGGTTCCAATTTCCAAAAACCCAGTTTATTTCCTCGATTACACTGTTTCTGACCCGAATACCCTGACTTTTGCCCCAATTCTTACCCAGAAATTTTATTTAAGCTTGAAATTCAGGTAATTCATCGTATTTTTCATGGTTTCGTAATTTGGTGCCACGCATCCGCCATTTTTTCAAGATGGCGCCGGGTCTATCGGTTTCACCGGGTATTTTGAACCGAACCGAACCATTTGAAAACTACCTACCCGGGTCGTAACCGATCGGCTGTTTTTCGGGTAGGTCGGTGCGGTTTTGGGGGTTCAGGTAATCGGTGCCGAGCCCTAGGCGCGACACGTTGGTTAGTTAAATGATAATTATGAAAATAAAATAAAATGTTCACATCACAACTTTTTTTAATGTTCAGTTAAAAATGAAAAACAAATAGTGAATCAATAAAGGGATTTATAAAATATTCATTGTCCTCAATGACGGCAACGTCTTGATTTCCCGCATGCTTTTCCCTTTCGCGTTGTTGCGTGGTCGCTAGTTGTTCGCGCTATTTGTTAGGGGGAACACCACGTATTATAACTCTCGGTATTTCACATCAAGAAGCCATAGATTGGGTCAAATTGCACGTTTAACAAGTACTGAACTTTCACTGAGTTTAAGATTGAATAAAATGCAGCTGATTAATCCATTTTATACAATGGTTATTATTCAAGGATTTAAAACCTATAGAAACAAAACAGTCTTGTGTCTGGAACCGGGTCCAACGTAATAAGTATGGCGTACAATGACATTTGATGGTGGATAACGTTTCAAACATATTTATTATGAACAATAATGTGTTTATTTGGGAGAAATGGAGCTGGTAAAACTCACATCATGCAGGGTAAATATTTTCTGAAATAATTTCCATTTGTTCCTTCTTTCTCTGGTATTAATAATTCTCTCAAAAGGTTTTCCCTCCATACAGTTTGTATGTCCCATGAATTTCATCACCTTTCTCAGAGGGAAGGGAGTGTTTGGCAAACACTGTTTGCTGCGTAGCTCAGCTAGGTTTGGTGCCACATCTGCTTATGTTGAAATAATTTTCAACAATGATGATAGACATTTACCAGTGAGTTAAGTGTACCAGTTAGTGCTATTATGTAGATCTGGGATGGCTTAACTTTCTCTTATATTCAAAAGGAAGAATGAAATGAAGTGGATCTGAGTGAGAAATAGCATCAATACTTGCACAATGCAAGTTGGTAAAACAACTATTCTAAATAATACTTTATTCTAAATCTTTCATCCAAATCTGGTTGATACTGAAAGAGCAGCGCCGTCAACAGCTAACTGCAAAACTTAGTCGGGAGGCTTTATTTTCTTCCGTTTTGCAAATAGTTGTTCACGCTCGGATTTGAAAAAAAAAAGAAAATAACTTAAACGTAAAAAAAAAAAAAAAAAAAGATCAAGAGCCAAAGATCGACAGTACAGCAGCCATAGGTGATAGATGATATAAACAATTTCTTAATTAAAAAATTTATATTTCAGGTTATTGATTGCAGAGTCAGTGAACAATGTGTGGAATCTGATATGCTAGCCCTTGAAACCCCAGCTGCCCTTCTGCCTCAACGAGACTATGAAGCAATTATAATTTCAGGAGGTAAAGATTGAAACCAAAAACGAATCACAGACATTTTTTAGTTGGCTTGTTTGCTTAATGTTATTGTAACACTTACACTTAACTTTTGGAAACATGGAAGTGTATACATATGTTCAGGGTCAAGTAAATGAAATGGTTGAGCCAAAAATGAAATTTTACATTACTTTTGAACAGGTCCCAACTCAGTTTACGCGGCGGATGTCCAGCTATACGACCCAGCAATCTTTACTAGCGGTCTTCCATTACCTGGGAATTTGTTATGCATGCAATTACTCAATAAGAAATTAGGTAACCAATAATGTTTAATATCAGTTTTTTATTATTCAAATTCTTTCACAACAGTATTTTACATGTCAGAAATAACAATTATGTCATAAAATAATTAGAATTATTTATTATTTTTTTTTTTTCTGTCCATGTGGAACGGTGGAGAAAAAAGATGGTCACGAAGATGGGCAATTCGAGATCCAACATCCAAGTAGAAACGAGTGCCCATTTTTTAAGGCTTAGAGACTGGGTCAGTGTACATCGCGTACTTGAACGTGGAACGGTACTGCGTGGAGGTCATGGTGGAAATGGGAGGAGCCAAAGGTACGGCGTGGAAGTCATCTTGGAAATGGGAGGAGCTAGAAGCCGTGGAAAATGCCGGAGGCTGGGTATCCTGTGGAATTGATTCCGAAAATCGTGAATAATGTGCTAGGATTCGCCGTGGCGGAAACACCTAGAGGCTTCAATCAGCCAGCCTGTGACGGAATGGCCGCCTTACGCGAAGTTGCGTCTATTTCGTGGAGGAAGTTTGAACTCGATTTACAACAAGATATCGTTGCGTTTATATTTGCTCCAAAGCCCGGTTTGGATGACGCTAGTTAGTATCCAGCACATCACTGGCGAGGTACTCGAAGACTGTGTCTTTTTCGAACATGAAGGAACCCTGTACATGGCTTTGGCCATACAGCTTGGTGCAATGCAGTATTGTCGAAATTCCAGATTGCAATGCATGTAAATTCTTTGTCATTTTTTACTGATTATCTAATGGATTTATTTCACGGTCATCATTGCAGAATTTATGAGGGGTTAGGGACCACTATGGATATGAAGCACGCTTTTGCGGCTCCTGAACTTAAGAAATATGTGTCCTTCAGTCATCCGATACTGGTCCCTTGGGGCCATTTCACATAGATTCTTCCTTTCGTCTGAGTCGATTTACTGATGCGGAGGATTCAGAGTTATTGGAAATTCTAAACATTGACCCGGATTGAGTGTTCCAGTTTGATACTTCTCTAACGGAAGCTCAGTGGTGCCTTCTTCCAGGAGGATCAAATAATTCCTACATCTATTGCCTTCAAGGTATCATTTAAACTGCCCTTCATACTGTGAAACATTTGATTTGATACATACAGTATTTTTCAAATTATTGAATGCTATAGAGAAAAGGTTATTACAGTGGCAAATTCTGCCGCACGATCGGACTTCTAGTGCTGTTTCCTGGATGCACATTCAGCAGAAGGGAATCAGTGGCGGTTACGAATCGACAATTCTTTTTTTTTTCAATGCTTTTTTTTTTCAATGCTTTTAATTCCCAAGTAATCAGCTCACAAGAATGTAGTTATCAAATTAAAATACTCGTAGTTTATTATAAATGTTTTCCAGAGCCGCTTTCAGTTTTACGCATCA
Organism: Daphnia magna; assembly: GCF_020631705.1. Lineage (NCBI taxonomy): Eukaryota > Metazoa > Arthropoda > Branchiopoda > Diplostraca > Daphniidae > Daphnia > Daphnia magna. Next base: position 10,410,043 of record NC_059189.1, on the reverse strand, counting down.
GATACATCTGGTCACTTTCATTCTGTTTTTGCTGCATCGGAAGACAATTTTGAATGGCCAACCTCTTGCAACTCTTTCTCGCCTAGACGGATCAAGTTCTGCCCACCTTTATGTGGACATAAGAAAGTTTTGCCATTCAAATGTTAGAAGACTTCCGCGAAGAGTCGAAAAATCGATTCTTTGGAAAAGTGCCTCATTAATTTCAATTCCCTGATTTCAAAACGTAGTAACGAGCACTATGGCCCGCGTTGAAGAACTAAAGAACAACATGGTTAATTTTAAAGACAATGTAACCGCCTACGGCACTGTCGTTATCGCACAAATGAATTTCTCTTAATCCCCTGTGATTGACACAGTTAAAGTAATTTTTTAAAATTCGCATTTGTCCACGATTTAATTGGTAGCGATTGGGCTCTGTTTAGGTGTTGCACTAATTTAGCGAAGGATTTGTGAAACCAAAAGAAATTAAGGGCGTTGAAGAAATACTAGACATCGCAGCAAAAAATTTCTGGCTAGAATCCACCACTTTTACGGTGAGTAACTATTCATTCAACTAGTCAAAGAAACGGATATAACGGCGTCATGTTTATAGGGTCGTATACGTCTCAATGGTGCATTACTGCATTATTAACGGTTGGGATTACGATGAATTTTTCCGTCAAGCATGGCGCTACTCTTCATCAGAACATACTGTTCTTTATCATGTGTGGATCGGAGGTCTTAAAGCTGAAAATGTTTAGGTTGGTTCACTATTGGAGGATCACTGCCCTCGCGTTGGCTACTGAAATCCGGAGAGAAAATAAATGGAGGTGCTGATTTGGTTAGTTTGGATGTCCGAGGTAATATCGACGTTGGCAATAACTCCATCAACGGTGTAGCTGTGGAGGATACATTGCGAAAGAATGCCTCATATATCGTCATTCAAGGGACGAAATCATTTTCCGCTATCGAAGTTAAAAACAATATTACAACCAGCACCGTCAATAAGGTTCGCTACATTACATTTGAATTTAATTTTCTTTGTTTTAACTAACAATGTGTCGCAACGGAAAAATTGATTCTACAGAAAAGCGAGAAAGAGCAGAATTTCACCACATCGGTGCGGATCGTCGGTACTGTACAGGTAGTTGAAAGCTTCCGCAGTGACTGGATTAACGGAATAAACGTGTACGTGCTCCCCGGAGTACTCGTTGACAAGAATGCCCACCAAATCGGAATAAAGGTAGTGTCAATCATAAATTGTAATCAGTGCAGTCTGATAACATTTGTTGTTAAAGGATTTGTCCATTTTACTGGTCCTTTGCTTGTTGACGATGCTGAAGTGGATTCTCTAAACGATCTCCTTATCAAAGATTTATTGAGCACCTCGGGCCAGCAAACTATCCTAGCGAGTATTGAAGTCGACGTCCTAGATGTCCAAGGAAACATTGACTGTCCAGATATTAATGGACGAAATGTGGATGACTTCCTGTACACTGATGAAGATGACACACGCATTGTGCTGGGTCGGGTATGGATCTCAGACGACTTGGTCATGGAAAACGGAAGTTTTAACAGAGTGGATATCATCAAGTGGTTGGATCCACCGTCTTTGCGGATAGATTCGAACATTAACGAAAAACGGTGATGAAGCCGCACACGCTGCTCATGTCCAGAAGATCTATACGATTGATCTTTCAAATCTTCCCCAAAACTATTGGACAAAATCAATAGACCAATCGATCCTTGTTAACGTTCGAATGCCCATTTGAAGTTGGAATGAAAGAAAATATTACTGCTCGGACCTTCATGGAACGCTTCCTCGATCGTGATTTCTTCTGACGAGAACCAACCAGACGTTCAACGTTGAAGTGTAGTTGACCGATGATGTTACCGTACACGGGGATATGGTGATTCGCGTTGCCAAGTAGGAAGGAGACTTCCATATCTCTGGCATTTAGTTAATCAATGTTTAACGTTCTTTGGGTTTTAACAACGGCCTTTATTTATTTTTTTTTTTTTTACTTTTGGACTTTATTTTTTGAGCAGCTAACCATTCACGGAAACCTGGCTGTAGAGGAGACGTTTAATAATCTGAACATTCCGCAAGGCATAACTGATCCATACGGTAACAGGCATTTTTGACCATTCATTTTGAAATTTTCAATGTTTTCATAGCTATTTTTTCTACAGGCAAAGTGGCACAATCTTCACATCCAACGTCACCATTTATGGCGACGTCGTCAGTTCAGCGGGTTATGTCATCACACTGAGTATGGAGGCTGGAGTTATGCTGGATGATTTTGTTGCAGCTGCAGCTACGATAGACGAGGACGCAACCATTATTGAACACGTACATTTTAAGCGACATTCAGAAATGGATGATTTGCTCAACGAAAATTCACTGAACGGCTGAGATGTCAACGATATTGTTTCCAAAGGTTTAAGAAGAAAAACTTTGGATTTCGTACAGTGGCCATAGATTACGATTCACGGTCACGTAACATTTAGGGTATTACTTCTCATTTCATTTTTAAAAATCACTTTTTGCACGCTAATGTTAACCTGCACAACACAGGACTCGTTTGAAACGGACACAATCAACAGCTGCAAAGTTGAAGAATATTTAAGTCAAGGAGTGAATATGACAGACCCCAAAACAATCTCTGGAACAAAAAAAAAAATAAACACGCCATCTTATCGCTGTCGAAAAGGAAGTCACTCCAGGCTTATTTAATGGCGGTCATCTGAATTTCTCAATGATGTTGACAGTCTCTGATAACCAGACCAATACTGGCGACTGCATCTTTGATCATCTGAAATCCGAAATATCAAGTTGCGAGCTACTAACGCGCAGAATCTCACCGATTTTGTCCTGATAGCTGGCACAAGTGATGTCCAACCCATCACTGGACCGATGGATATTCAGCGCGTCACTGGTGAAAATTCACTTAAAATTGAAGACCATGTCCTGGATGGATACAACATTACAACCTAACTGAGTATCTCAATGTAACGGAATTAGCTCATCTCGACAGCTTGTTGGGTTGTCCATCCAAAATGGATCGTTATTGCTTGACCAGCCCTCGGAAAACAATCCTGACCTTGCTACAGTATCACTTAGGTACTTCATTTCTTTGTTGGATAGTCTCAGGGATTTCTAATTCCTTATCTTTATTATTTCAGAGCCTTACGAAAAGACAGAGCCCAAGCTGTTACCGGTAATTCTAGATAATGCCTATCTAGTTAACTACGCAACCTGGTATGCCGTGGAAGAGCCACCTTTGGCTACCCCCCTTTCCACGATGACTTCTACGCTGTATCTTTGGCTCCTCCCATTTCCACTATGACTTCCACGCCGTACCGTTCCACGTTCCAAGTACATGATAGACACTGACCCTAGAGACTCGGCAAATGGTATTGCTGACCCGTGGTAACAGCGTCGACCAGGTTGCAGAAGGCTTGCGTTGCGTCGCAAAATGTTCGCGTCGTATTATTTCCGCAATTGCTGATACTGACACCGTCTTTGCAGAGTCCAGTTCCATCCTGAAGTTGATTTGACTGAAAACGGTATGTTGGTTTCCTTTCCATTGAGTTTCCATTGAGTATCTGTTTTCAAATAGTTAATGGCACTATGATTTAATACTTAATGAATAGCAGATCCCTTCAGTCTTTGTATTGTGAACACACATTGACCTGTAGTTGTTTACCTTTTGTGCACATTCTTTGTCGGCTTTAATTTACCCAAGTAATCTATAATCACTTTGTGTCTTCACTAAAGAAAAGAATTCCAGCAGCTGCTTGCTTCATTAGAGCTTATTGTGGTATGTTAGGCAATAAATATTGTAGAGTATAATGAAAAGACTTTTACCCTCTGCTTTTCCTCACAGGTGCTGTAATAGTATGTTTGCAGAATTGTGAAATTGCTTCCCTAAAGAATGTACTCAGCACTGAAAAATGAGCACAGCAAAAACGGTTGGTCGCAATTCTAGACCTCAAATGTTCAGATTTCCCTGTTATACGAGCGGGTCATGAAGGAAATGGCAAGGGTTCCTACACGGAAATGGCGGGTATTACATGGCAAGAAGAATACATCCTCGACTTCACTTCTGTGCTGCAGAAAAATCAGCAAATCTAAATCCTCATTTTCTGCCGTTCCAATGCGTCTCCGTCACTCCAATGCTTTCGACAACAGGACCACAGCAGCATTCTTCAATCTGACTACTCCTGATTGTCTTGAAGATGTATTGCTATTGCTCGTCATGCCCGGTTTGAAATTTTACAGGACTGCGTTGTAAATTGGTTTCACCTTTACGAAGGTATAACAAAAATGGCATTTTTATTTTTTAAATATAGAATTATGTTGCCTCCCTGCTTCATTGGACAGCAGATTTAGATCACATGTTTACTGTGAAAGCGATCATGCGTCTGTTACCGAAAATGGCTCTCTCCATTGGCGACATCAGAACTCCTCAGTGTGTCATTCTGATGCAGAGCTCCTGAAATGAATTGATCGTTCTGAACCATCTCAGGCCATAGCTGAAATTATAGGTCTGTCGGTTTTTTCTGCCTGTAAACCCATGATTACAACTAATTGAAATGCAATTTATTGTGGTGTTTGCAACGGTGTTAGGAAAGTGATTGCTTTTTGGTTGGTTTCTTCGCCGTCAGATGCATCAATCGGAATGGTGTTCACTTCCTCGGCGTCATTGCTCACGTAATTAAATAACATTGTGCTTTGAAAAACGTTATACTAATCTTCAATTTTTAATAGAAAACTTTGTGGTGCATTGTTCTTATCTCGAAGTTGTATCAACTCGCTAAGGCAAATCGGAAGAGGGTACTATATTTTCCTTGACATAAAGAACTTTAATGCATTAGCAAGTCATCCGCCTCCAAACAGATCAAACGAACGAGATATCGTGCCTCGTCCGGTGACTTGACGTTTGGTTTATCAAAGTAATTTCATTTCGATTTGACTCTGAAATACTTTACAGTATGGCTGGCCGATGCTTAACCATTGAGCCGTAAGTCACATTAAATAGTTCAATGTATCGCTTTGTCATTTAGGTTAAAGTACATAGTTTATACGTTCACTTAGAATTATATTGTTAAATGGAATTTTCCAAGGAAAATGCATGAATTATTGTTCACTTTGCAGACTGTATGAGCTGCCATTTAATAAGCTAAATTACATGGTTTCCGCGGGAAGTCCATATTTTAGAAGTCCATTTTGGACAGTCCAAGTCCACAGTTTAGTAACACCCGCTGATTAACTAATTCTTTTTTCTCAAGCAGACGAACTGTTTGATCATTTTTGTCATTGTCACTTACATCGCCATCTAGCGGAAATTCTGTTAGGAAAATAAGCCTGACTTTTACTTTCTGGTTCAGTTACGTGAAATATTGCTATAAAATTACATGATTTGTATTCGAAATTCAACGACAACGTCGAAAATTTAGTTCAATATGGCTTGGAAGAAACAGTATGAGTTATTTTTTGTTTAAGAAAGTCGGGCTTTCTTAGCTTATGAAAAAGTGGGAGGGTTTCAAGTTTGGTTTTAAAGCGGGTGGCGCCTTGACCACTCCTGTATATTTTCAAGACATCTAGGGGAGAAATAAATAACTCCGTAGAATTTTTTATGGATATGTCAGCTGTCATGTCAGCTGTTCTGTTTCGCATGGCTTCGGATTGAGGTTGGATGCTTAAACTAATGTCTCTCTTCTTGAAATCTTCTTGAAATTTAACCACCGATTCCGTGTGTTTGAGCTGAGTCTTGTGAATTCCATCAATGCAGAGTTGTTCAAGGTATTATGGCAAAAATTCATGTCTAAGAAACATCGTACCGAATATATTTAAAATTTTTAAAGGAGGAAGCATGGCTTGGCTTTGCTACCACGTTTTTCATCTCCTTTAGTCCAATATACCTAATTTGTTCCAAAGGCGATGCGTAAAAAAAGTAGTTTTTTAAAATATATTTCCCTATCTAAATCTCTTGAATTCTTGGAGGTGTCATCAGGTAATGTTAGAATTTATCGTCAATAGTTTTAGTTTTTGAAATTGTGCTTTCAGGTCTTTGGGATGTACCTGATGTATTGTGGTGGCCGCAGAATCATTCAATGACTTGGTTTAATCCAGGACTTGGTTTTTTTGAAGGTGGTTTACAGTTTTAATTTTCAGAGATCCTGGAGGTATCTGATGTGTTGCTTTGGTGTTGGAGTTACTCGGTGACAGAAGGGAATGCCAACAATGTTATGTTGTCAGTGTAAATAAAACATATCCAATAACTTTCTTGTGTCTTTTTATTATTATTACCTCATTCAACAGAATTAAAGGAGTTAAATAAGGTAATGGTTAATTCCTTTTGTGATGCCACCATGTGAAGTTATTTTGTTTAAGTCTTTTTTCACCCACTTTTTTTGACAAGTGACTGCATTCTATAGTTGTATAGAACAAAGAAAAAAATGTATTCACTGATGTTTCACTGATGTTGAAATCTATTGAAATAAGTACTCTTGAGATGGCTGGACTCTAAAGTGAAATAGGCTGGAAAACAAAAATCAAATTCATCTTTGATTGGATTAAATTAACAAGATGAAAAAAAAAAACAAAAGAAATAAAAATTTATTTTTTTTATTGTCCCACCCTCCCAACAACACCACTATTTACCGACAAAATAAGTATATATACAAATACATACACAAACAGCAAACACTTAAAAATTACCCTCCAGGCCACGCAACCCGTAGGTTGCTTAAACTACGGTAACTACGCATCGCGTCATAAGGATCGCGAACAAGGTGGGTCTTGTCCGAAGACAAGTCCGGGCTGACACGGTGACGGAATCCGTTACAGGGAATGCACACCCTCAGGAATCCGCCACCGCATCGAAAAAGAGAAGTCCCTACTGGTGCATTGCCTAAGGCGCCTTGCGGCGAAGGCCATTGCGGCCGGTCCCTACAAGCTAAAAAAAAATGGGACGCAAACGGGGTGGCAGCCAACGGGTTAACTTAAACATTACAATGCAAAATAAAACAATACCAGGGCGACGATCCACGGTGAACTCTACGTGAAAAGCGAAGGCGAAGCCGGCAACGAGGTGATGGCGTAGAAAAAGACGGCCAAGACGACGACGAGACGGAGATGAAGGCGAACCCGTCAACGAAGACAGCGATGAGGTGAAGGCGTAGACAACCACGACAGGAAGACGAAAAAAATGTAGTTCTAAATAGATTAAATGAGGCAAAAAAGAAGTAAGCGATTTTATGCGGAAAATGGCATTTGTCTGACAAAACGATGAAAGACATATTAACTTACGCGTGTGGTGCACTGGGGGGCGAAACTAGCGAAATTGTCGAAACAGCAGTGTTGTACCAAAGGAAGATGAATATTTGCAGTCCTATCACAGAATTTTATGTCACAACACAACAATGCTCAATAACGTGGAAACTTAAAATACCAAAAAATGGAGATGGTGTTAACGCCTATCCATGTTAGCTGGCTAAGTAATGGTGAGAAGAACAGCAGGATTAACAATGACAAGTTTCTGTTTATACAACACAGATTTATATGTAAAAATGAGAAATCCAATAGTCAACCAAATGAAAATACCATGGTAATCCAATGAAGATGAACCTTATTTCATGTTGGCTTTCGGCAGATTAAGAAGAGAGGAAGAGAAACCTGTTTAGCAAAAATTTTTACAGATGGGTGTAGTAGAAGATAAGTAATGTTCTGAAATACCACAATGAAGAGCTGAAGTGTATGGATGATGGTTGGCTAATCAGCGAAGCTTGGAAATCTAGATATCTGGGATGCAGAGGGCTGTTGGCTGGCAATGTAAAATAGATGAAGACTCTGTCATTGACTAACAAGAGAACACATCACTAAGCTTAAACACAAGGCTTGAGGTCCATTAACAGTACTTGAACTGGATGGTGATCTTCCTGTAAGGAATACTGGCCTTCTTAAAGTGTCAGGATTCCTTGTTTTACATTGATAGCAGGAATGCAGGCTTCTGGCATACCTGACAAGGTGAAACACCACCACATTCAAAAACAATCTATTTCAAGGGTTTCGCTTTCAATACATACCCAACGATAGCAATATTGAATAGATAACAACATACCGTAAATTTTTTGACGAAATATCCTTTGAAAAACTAAACAGGTAACGTAACAAACACCTATTACATATCACTCGCAATCTTCATTTTAGACGCACTTCAACGCCATCTAGAGTTTACACCTAAAACTCAAAATTATATTTTACTTTGAATGTGGAAATAAGTCCAATACTTGCTTTTAAGTGCTTGAATTTTGCTAATCTCTGATAACTGAATTCCAATTTTAGGCATAGGATCCTAGGAAATCAGCTACTAGTTGCAGCACGAAACATTTGTAGGTAAAACTGTCGTAGCTTGTAGGAAAGCCTGTCTTCCTGCATTCCTGTTGAAAGCAAGAAAAACACGGAATAATAACTACCACACCCTAATGCATGCGAGAAAATTATTAGAAATTGTTAGAACAATATAGTTCATTTTTTACTTTTTGCAGATTCTCACAAAAAATTTCCAGAAGTAATGGAAGTAACCCACATCTCCAGAAATAGTAATCCTATAACAAAACGAGTAGCATTTTCGTGATCCTTATCAAATTTGCAGTTGGAATGACGTGTTTTTAGCAAAAAGTCAGATTTGACCAAAATCACGAATTTTCATGAAATTTTTTCGGGTATTTTGAGCTGAACACATGGAGTCGACCCCAAATTTAACGCGGATCATGAACATGCGAATCGTTTTTTCTGACAGACAAACAAATAAGGAGTTATTTGTCAATTTAAAACCGGAAGTAAAACTGAAAGTTGAAATTCCAGAAATCTAAAAAGTGAGCTTTGTTCTCCTTTAAATGGTTAACAAGATTTTGATAGTTGTAAAAGTAAACTATTGTTAATAAAAGATCTGCGGTGTTTTTAAAGTTCTAAAAGTACAATTTCAGTTCTGACACCTAAATAGACTTGAATTGAAAAATTATACATTGAAAACGATTAAGCTCCTTACTTATTTAGTGAAAACCTGCAACCGAAATATAGAGCACTTGTCAAAACAATGTTTCGGGTTCTAGTAGTATCTAGCTGGATGCAGCCAGACTGCGTATGGTTGCTCACGATCAATATGGTTCGTCTGCTTACGAACTGTCATGCATGCGTGGATGAAAATGCCACGAGGGATTACAGTTTTATACTTTTATAACCATCCACTGATCCATCTTTTGGTATTCTTCATGGTTAATTAACAAGTATAATCAATAAATCCCCATGAAAAGTGAAGATCACCTCGGGGTTTTAAGAACAAAGATTGAGTGCCACTGCTAGTTCATAGCACAGATTCATTGGGCAAAGCCGTTCAATTTTGTGTATACAGTGTAATTTTTATTGAATTCCAAGAGATGTCCGTTTTTGCAGATTTTGACAAAAGTGGGAAGGCTATACCCTTCCCACTTTTTCATGCGAATTGCACTTTTGTTACGTAAATTTCGTTAATTACTCAGCCCACGGGAAAACTTATACTACTTTTGGAAGGGTATAGCCTTCCCACTTTTGTCAAAATCTGCAAAAACGGACATCTCTTGGAATTCAATAAAAATTACACTGTATACACAAAATTGAACGCTGATTTTGATAGTAGTATAAGTTTTCCCGTGGGCTGAGTAATTAACAAAATTTACGTAACAAAAGTGCAATTGGCGCAACAACTTTTATCTTCCGTTTTCTACCTGAATTTAAAAAACTAGAAGTGCTAGGCAAAAATTAGCCTGATTTTCGGAATTCTCGTTCAATTTTGAGTGGAAATCATGTATTTTTACCTAAATCTAGAATTTAGCCAAAATTGAAAAAGTGGGAAGGGTATAGCCTTCCCACTTTTGTCAAAATCTGCAAAAACGGACATCTCTTGGAATTCAATAAAAATTACACTGTATACACAAAATTGAACGCTGATTTTGATAGTAGTATAAGTTTTCCCGTGGGCTGAGTAATTAACGAAATTTACGTAACAAAAGTGCAATTCGCTTTTATCTTCCGTTTTCTACCTAAATTTAAAAAACTAGAAGTGCTAAGCAAAAATAAACCTGATTTTCGGAATTCTCGTTCAATTTTGAGTGGAAATCATGTATTTTTACCTAAATCTAGAATTTAGCCAAAATTGAAAAAGTGGGAAGGGTATAGCCTTCCCACTTTTGTCAAAATCTGCAAAAACGGACATCTCTTGGAATTCAATAAAAATTACACTGTATACACAAAATTGAACGCTGATTTTGATAGTAGTATAAGTTTTCCCGTGGGCTGAGTAATTAACGAAATTTACGTAACAAAAGTGCAATTGGCGCAACAACTTTTATCTTCCGTTTTCTACCTAAATTAAAAAAACTAGAAGTGCTAGGCAAAAATTAGCCTGATTTTCGGAAATTCTCGTTCAATTTTGAGTGGAAATCATGTATTTTTACCTAAATCTAGAATTTAGCCAAAATTGAAAAAGTGGGAAGGGTATAGCCTTCCCACTTTTGTCAAAATCTGCAAAAACGGACATCTCTTGGAATTCAATAAAAATTACACTGTATACACAAAATTGAACGCTGATTTTGATAGTAGTATAAGTTTTCCCGTGGGCTGAGTAATTAACGAAATTTACGTAACAAAAGTGCAATTGCGCAAATTTTATCTTCCGTTTTCTACCTAAATTTAAAAAACTAGAAGTGCTAGGCAAAAATTAGCCTGATTTTCGGAATTCTCGTTCAATTTTGAGTGGAAATCATGTATTTTTACCTAAATCTAGAATTTAGCCAAAATTGAAAAAGTGGGAAGGGTATAGCCTTCCCACTTTTGTCAAAATCTGCAAAAACGGACATCTCTTGGAATTCAATAAAAATTACACTGTATACACAAAATTGAACGCTGATTTTGATAGTAGTATAAGTTTTCCCGTGGGCTGAGTAATTAACGAAATTTACGTAACAAAAGTGCAATTGGCGCAACAACTTTTATCTTCCGTTTTCTACCTAAATTTAAAAAACTAGAAGTGCTAGGCAAAAATTAGCCTGATTTTCGGAATTCTCGTTCAATTTTGAGTGGAAATCATGTATTTTTACCTAAATCTAGAATTTAGCCAAAATTGAAAAAGTGGGAAGGGTATAGCCTTCCCACTTTTGTCAAAATCTGCAAAAACGGACATCTCTTGGAATTCAATAAAAATTACACTGTATACACAAAATTGAACGCTGATTTTGATAGTAGTATAAGTTTTCCCGTGGGCTGAGTAATTAACGAAATTTACGTAACAAAAGTGCAATTCGCAAATTTTATCTTCCGTTTTCTACCTAAATTAAAAAAACTAGAAGTGCTAGGCAAAAATTAGCCTGATTTTCGGAAATCTCGTTCAATTTTGAGTGGAAATCATGTATTTTTACCTAAATCTAGAATTTAGCCAAAATTGAAAAAGTGGGAAGGGTATAGCCTTCCCACTTTTGTCAAAATCTGCAAAAACGGACATCTCTTGGAATTCAATAAAAATTACACTGTATACACAAAATTGAACGCTGATTTTGATAGTAGTATAAGTTTTCCCGTGGGCTGAGTAATTAACGAAATTTACGTAACAAAAGTGCAATTGGCGCAACAACTTTTATCTTCCGTTTTCTACCTAAATTAAAAAAACTAGAAGTGCTAGGCAAAAATTAGCCTGATTTTCGGAATTCTCGTTCAATTTTGAGTGGAAATCATGTATTTTTACCTAAATCTAGAATTTAGCCAAAATTGAAAAAGTGGGAAGGGTATAGCCTTCCCACTTTTGTCAAAATCTGCAAAAACGGACATCTCTTGGAATTCAATAAAAATTACACTGTATACACAAAATTGAACGCTGATTTTGATAGTAGTATAAGTTTTCCCGTGGGCTGAGTAATTAACGAAATTTACGTAACAAAAGTGCAATTGGCGCAACAACTTTTATCTTCCGTTTTCTACCTAAATTAAAAAAACTAGAAGTGCTAGGCAAAAATTAGCCTGATTTTCGGAATTCTCGTTCAATTTTGAGTGGAAATCATGTATTTTTACCTAAATCTAGAATTTAGCCAAAATTGAAAAAGTGGGAAGGGTATAGCCTTCCCACTTTTGTCAAAATCTGCAAAAACGGACATCTCTTGGAATTCAATAAAAATTACACTGTATACACAAAATTGAACGCTGATTTTGATAGTAGTATAAGTTTTCCCGTGGGCTGAGTAATTAACGAAATTTACGTAACAAAAGTGCAATTGGCGCAAATTTTATCTTCCGTTTTCTACCTAAATTAAAAAAAACTAGAAGTGCTAGGCAAAAATTAGCCTGATTTTCGGAATTCTCGTTCAATTTTGAGTGGAAATCATGTATTTTTACCTAAATCTAGAATTTAGCCAAAATTGAAAAAGTGGGAAGGGTATAGCCTTCCCACTTTTGTCAAAATCTGCAAAAACGGACATCTCTTGGAATTCAATAAAAATTACACTGTATACACAAAATTGAACGCTGATTTTGATAGTAGTATAAGTTTTCCCGTGGGCTGAGTAATTAACGAAATTTACGTAACAAAAGTGCAATTCGCTTTTATCTTCCGTTTTCTACCTAAATTTAAAAAACTAGAAGTGCTAGGCAAAAATAAACCTGATTTTCGGAATTCTCGTTCAATTTTGAGTGGAAATCATGTATTTTTACCTAAATCTAGAATTTAGCCAAAATTGAAAAAGTGGGAAGGGTATAGCCTTCCCACTTTTGTCAAAATCTGCAAAAACGGACATCTCTTGGAATTCAATAAAAATTACACTGTATACACAAAATTGAACGCTGATTTTGATAGTAGTATAAGTTTTCCCGTGGGCTGAGTAATTAACGAAATTTACGTAACAAAAGTGCAATTGGCGCAACAACTTTTATCTTCCGTTTTCTACCTAAATTTAAAAAACTAGAAGTGCTAGGGAAAAATTAACCTGATTTTCGGAATTCTCGTTCAATTTTGAGTGGAAATCATGTATTTTTACCTAAATCTAGAATTTAGCCAAAATTGAAAAAGTGGGAAGGGTATAGCCTTCCCACTTTTGTCAAAATCTGCAAAAACGGACATCTCTTGGAATTCAATAAAAATTACACTGTATACACAAAATTGAACGCTGATTTTGATAGTAGTATAAGTTTTCCCGTGGGCTGAGTAATTAACGAAATTTACGTAACAAAAGTGCAATTCGCTTTTATCTTCCGTTTTCTACCTAAATTTAAAAAACTAGAAGTGCTAAGCAAAAATAAACCTGATTTTCGGAATTCTCGTTCAATTTTGAGTGGAAATCATGTATTTTTACCTAAATCTAGAATTTAGCCAAAATTGAAAAAGTGGGAAGGGTATAGCCTTCCCACTTTTGTCAAAATCTGCAAAAACGGACATCTCTTGGAATTCAATAAAAATTACACTGTATACACAAAATTGAACGCTGATTTTGATAGTAGTATAAGTTTTCCCGTGGGCTGAGTAATTAACGAAATTTACGTAACAAAAGTGCAATTCGCTTTTATCTTCCGTTTTCTACCTAAATTTAAAAAACTAGAAGTGCTAAGCAAAAATAAACCTGATTTTCGGAATTCTCGTTCAATTTTGAGTGGAAATCATGTATTTTTACCTAAATCTAGAATTTAGCCAAAATTGAAAAAGTGGGAAGGGTATAGCCTTCCCACTTTTGTCAAAATCTGCAAAAACGGACATCTCTTGGAATTCAATAAAAATTACACTGTATACACAAAATTGAACGCTGATTTTGATAGTAGTATAAGTTTTCCCGTGGGCTGAGTAATTAACGAAATTTACGTAACAAAAGTGCAATTCGCTTTTATCTTCCGTTTTCTACCTAAATTTAAAAAACTAGAAGTGCTAAGCAAAAATAAACCTGATTTTCGGAATTCTCGTTCAATTTTGAGTGGAAATCATGTATTTTTACCTAAATCTAGAATTTAGCCAAAATTGAAAAAGTGGGAAGGGTATAGCCTTCCCACTTTTGTCAAAATCTGCAAAAACGGACATCTCTTGGAATTCAATAAAAATTACACTGTATACACAAAATTGAACGCTGATTTTGATAGTAGTATAAGTTTTCCCGTGGGCTGAGTAATTAACGAAATTTACGTAACAAAAGTGCAATTCGCTTTTATCTTCCGTTTTCTACCTAAATTTAAAAAACTAGAAGTGCTAAGCAAAAATAAACCTGATTTTCGGAATTCTCGTTCAATTTTGAGTGGAAATCATGTATTTTTACCTAAATCTAGAATTTAGCCAAAATTGAAAAAGTGGGAAGGGTATAGCCTTCCCACTTTTGTCAAAATCTGCAAAAACGGACATCTCTTGGAATTCAATAAAAATTACACTGTATACACAAAATTGAACGCTGATTTTGATAGTAGTATAAGTTTTCCCGTGGGCTGAGTAATTAACGAAATTTACGTAACAAAAGTGCAATTGGCGCAACAACTTTTATCTTCCGTTTTCTACCTAAATTAAAAAAACTAGAAGTGCTAGGCAAAAATTAAGCCTGATTTTCGGAATTCTCGTTCAATTTTGAGTGGAAATCATGTATTTTTACCTAAATCTAGAATTTAGCCAAAATTGAAAAAGTGGGAAGGGTATAGCCTTCCCACTTTTGTCAAAATCTGCAAAAACGGACATCTCTTGGAATTCAATAAAAATTACACTGTATACACAAAATTGAACGCTGATTTTGATAGTAGTATAAGTTTTCCCGTGGGCTAAGTAATTAACGAAATTTACGTAACAAAAGTGCAATTCGCTTTTATCTTCCGTTTTCTACCTAAATTTAAAAAACTAGAAGTGCTAGGCAAAAATAAACCTGATTTTCGGAATTCTCGTTCAATTTTGAGTGGAAATCATGTATTTTTACCTAAATCTAGAATTTAGCCAAAATTGAAAAAGTGGGAAGGGTATAGCCTTCCCACTTTTGTCAAAATCTGCAAAAACGGACATCTCTTGGAATTCAATAAAAATTACACTGTATACACAAAATTGAACGCTGATTTTGATAGTAGTATAAGTTTTCCCGTGGGCTGAGTAATTAACGAAATTTACGTAACAAAAGTGCAATTCGCTTTTATCTTCCGTTTTCTACCTAAATTTAAAAAACTAGAAGTGCTAAGCAAAAATAAACCTGATTTTCGGAATTCTCGTTCAATTTTGAGTGGAAATCATGTATTTTTACCTAAATCTAGAATTTAGCCAAAATTGAAAAAGTGGGAAGGGTATAGCCTTCCCACTTTTGTCAAAATCTGCAAAAACGGACATCTCTTGGAATTCAATAAAAATTACACTGTATACACAAAATTGAACGCTGATTTTGATAGTAGTATAAGTTTTCCCGTGGGCTGAGTAATTAACGAAATTTACGTAACAAAAGTGCAATTCGCATTTTATCTTCCGTTTTCTACCTAAATTTAAAAAACTAGAAGTGCTAAGGCAAAAATAAACCTGATTTTCGGAATTCTCGTTCAATTTTGAGTGGAAATCATGTATTTTTACCTAAATCTAGAATTTGGAAAGGGGCCCCCCCCCTTTTCAAAATCTGCAAAAACGGACATCTCTTGAATTCAATAAAAATTACACTGTATACACAAAATTGAACGTGATTTTGATAGTAGTATAAATTTTCCCGTGGGCTGAGTAATTAACGAAATTTACGTAACAAAAGTGCAATTGCGCTTTTATCTTCCGTTTTCTACCTAAATTTAAAAAACTAGAAGTGCTAGGCAAAAATAAACCTATTTTCGGAATTCTCGTTCAATTTTGAGTGGAAATCATGTATTTTTACCTAAATCTAGAATTTAGCCAAAATTGAAAAAGTGGGAAGGGTATAGCCTTCCCACTTTTGTCAAAATCTGCAAAAACGGACATCTCTTGGAATTCAATAAAAATTACACTGTATACACAAAATTGAACGCTGATTTTGATAGTAGTATAAGTTTTCCCGTGGGCTGAGTAATTAACGAAATTTACGTAACAAAAGTGCAATTGCGCAACAATTTTATCTTCCGTTTTCTACCTAAATTTAAAAAACTAGAAGTGCTAAGCAAAAATAAACCTGATTTTCGGAATTCTCGTTCAATTTTGAGTGGAAATCATGTATTTTTACCTAAATCTAGAATTTAGCCAAAATTGAAAAAGTGGGAAGGGTATAGCCTTCCCACTTTTGTCAAAATCTGCAAAAACGGACATCTCTTGGAATTCAATAAAAATTACACTGTATACACAAAATTGAACGCTGATTTTGATAGTAGTATAAGTTTTCCCGTGGGCTGAGTAATTAACGAAATTTACGTAACAAAAGTGCAATTGGCGCAACAACTTTTATCTTCCGTTTTCTACCTAAATTTAAAAAACTAGAAGTGCTAGGCAAAAAATAAACCTGATTTTCGGAATTCTCGTTCAATTTTGAGTGGAAATCATGTATTTTTACCTAAATCTAGAATTTAGCCAAAATTGAAAAAGTGGGAAGGGTATAGCCTTCCCACTTTTGTCAAAATCTGCAAAAACGGACATCTCTTGGAATTCAATAAAAATTACACTGTATACACAAAATTGAACGCTGATTTTGATAGTAGTATAAGTTTTCCCGTGGGCTAAGTAATTAACGAAATTTACGTAACAAAAGTGCAATTCGCTTTTATCTTCCGTTTTCTACCTAAATTTAAAAAACTAGAAGTGCTAGGCAAAAATAAACCTGATTTTCGGAATTCTCGTTCAATTTTGAGTGGAAATCATGTATTTTTACCTAAATCTAGAATTTAGCCAAAATTGAAAAAGTGGGAAGGGTATAGCCTTCCCACTTTTGTCAAAATCTGCAAAAACGGACATCTCTTGGAATTCAATAAAAATTACACTGTATACACAAAATTGAACGCTGATTTTGATAGTAGTATAAGTTTTCCCGTGGGCTGAGTAATTAACGAAATTTACGTAACAAAAGTGCAATTCGCTTTTATCTTCCGTTTTCTACCTAAATTTAAAAAACTAGAAGTGCTAGGCAAAAATTAAACCTGATTTTCGGAATTCTCGTTCAATTTTGAGTGGAAATCATGTATTTTTACCTAAATCTAGAATTTAGCCAAAATTGAAAAAGTGGGAAGGGTATAGCCTTCCCACTTTTGTCAAAATCTGCAAAAACGGACATCTCTTGGAATTCAATAAAAATTACACTGTATACACAAAATTGAACGCTGATTTTGATAGTAGTATAAGTTTTCCCGTGGGCTGAGTAATTAACGAAATTTACGTAACAAAAGTGCAATTCGCTTTTATCTTCCGTTTTCTACCTAAATTTAAAAAACTAGAAGTGCTAAGCAAAAATAAACCTGATTTTCGGAATTCTCGTTCAATTTTGAGTGGAAATCATGTATTTTTACCTAAATCTAGAATTTAGCCAAAATTGAAAAAGTGGGAAGGGTATAGCCTTCCCACTTTTGTCAAAATCTGCAAAAACGGACATCTCTTGGAATTCAATAAAAATTACACTGTATACACAAAATTGAACGCTGATTTTGATAGTAGTATAAGTTTTCCCGTGGGCTGAGTAATTAACGAAATTTACGTAACAAAAGTGCAATTCGCTTTTATCTTCCGTTTTCTACCTAAATTTAAAAAACCAGAAGTGCTAAGCAAAAATAAACCTGATTTTCGGAATTCTCGTTCAATTTTGAGTGGAAATCAAGTATTTTTACCTAAATCTAGAATTTAGCCAAAATTGAAAAAGTGGGAAGGGTATAGCCTTCCCACTTTTGTCAAAATCTGCAAAAACGGACATCTCTTGGAATTCAATAAAAATTACACTGTATACACAAAATTGAACGCTGATTTTGATAGTAGTATAAGTTTTCCCGTGGGCTGAGTAATTAACGAAATTTACGTAACAAAAGTGCAATTGGCGCAACAACTTTTATCTTCCGTTTTCTACCTAAATTAAAAAAACTAGAAGTGCTAGGCAAAAATTAGCCTGATTTTCGGAATTCTCGTTCAATTTTGAGTGGAAATCATGTATTTTTACCTAAATCTAGAATTTAGCCAAAATTGAAAAAGTGGGAAGGGTATAGCCTTCCCACTTTTGTCAAAATCTGCAAAAACGGACATCTCTTGGAATTCAATAAAAATTACACTGTATACACAAAATTGAACGCTGATTTTGATAGTAGTATAAGTTTTCCCGTGGGCTAAGTAATTAACGAAATTTACGTAACAAAAGTGCAATTCGCTTTTATCTTCCGTTTTCTACCTAAATTTAAAAAACTAGAAGTGCTAGGCAAAAATAAACCTGATTTTCGGAATTCTCGTTCAATTTTGAGTGGAAATCATGTATTTTTACCTAAATCTAGAATTTAGCCAAAATTGAAAAAGTGGGAAGGGTATAGCCTTCCCACTTTTGTCAAAATCTGCAAAAACGGACATCTCTTGGAATTCAATAAAAATTACACTGTATACACAAAATTGAACGCTGATTTTGATAGTAGTATAAGTTTTCCCGTGGGCTGAGTAATTAACGAAATTTACGTAACAAAAGTGCAATTCGCTTTTATCTTCCGTTTTCTACCTAAATTTAAAAAACTAGAAGTGCTAAGCAAAAATAAACCTGATTTTCGGAATTCTCGTTCAATTTTGAGTGGAAATCATGTATTTTTACCTAAATCTAGAATTTAGCCAAAATTGAAAAAGTGGGAAGGGTATAGCCTTCCCACTTTTGTCAAAATCTGCAAAAACGGACATCTCTTGGAATTCAATAAAAATTACACTGTATACACAAAATTGAACGCTGATTTTGATAGTAGTATAAGTTTTCCCGTGGGCTGAGTAATTAACGAAATTTACGTAACAAAAGTGCAATTGGCGCAACAACTTTTATCTTCCGTTTTCTACCTAAATTAAAAAAACTAGAAGTGCTAGGCAAAAATAAACCTGATTTTCGGAATTCTCGTTCAATTTTGAGTGGAAATCATGTATTTTTACCTAAATCTAGAATTTAGCCAAAATTGAAAAAGTGGGAAGGGTATAGCCTTCCCACTTTTGTCAAAATCTGCAAAAACGGACATCTCTTGGAATTCAATAAAAATTACACTGTATACACAAAATTGAACGCTGATTTTGATAGTAGTATAAGTTTTCCCGTGGGCTAAGTAATTAACGAAATTTACGTAACAAAAGTGCAATTGGCGCAATTTTATCTTCCGTTTTCTACCTAAATTTAAAAAACTAGAAGTGCTAGGCAAAAATAAACCTGATTTTCGGAATTCTCGTTCAATTTTGAGTGGAAATCATGTATTTTTACCTAAATCTAGAATTTAGCCAAAATTGAAAAAGTGGGAAGGGTATAGCCTTCCCACTTTTGTCAAAATCTGCAAAAACGGACATCTCTTGGAATTCAATAAAAATTACACTGTATACACAAAATTGAACGCTGATTTTGATAGTAGTATAAGTTTTCCCGTGGGCTGAGTAATTAACGAAATTTACGTAACAAAAGTGCAATTCGCTTTTATCTTCCGTTTTCTACCTAAATTTAAAAAACTAGAAGTGCTAAGCAAAAATAAACCTGATTTTCGGAATTCTCGTTCAATTTTGAGTGGAAATCATGTATTTTTACCTAAATCTAGAATTTAGCCAAAATTGAAAAAGTGGGAAGGGTATAGCCTTCCCACTTTTGTCAAAATCTGCAAAAACGGACATCTCTTGGAATTCAATAAAAATTACACTGTATACACAAAATTGAACGCTGATTTTGATAGTAGTATAAGTTTTCCCGTGGGCTGAGTAATTAACGAAATTTACGTAACAAAAGTGCAATTCGCTTTTATCTTCCGTTTTCTACCTAAATTTAAAAAACTAGAAGTGCTAAGCAAAAATAAACCTGATTTTCGGAATTCTCGTTCAATTTTGAGTGGAAATCATGTATTTTTACCTAAATCTAGAATTTAGCCAAAATTGAAAAAGTGGGAAGGGTATAGCCTTCCCACTTTTGTCAAAATCTGCAAAAACGGACATCTCTTGGAATTCAATAAAAATTACACTGTATACACAAAATTGAACGCTGATTTTGATAGTAGTATAAGTTTTCCCGTGGGCTGAGTAATTAACGAAATTTACGTAACAAAAGTGCAATTCGCTTTTATCTTCCGTTTTCTACCTAAATTTAAAAAACTAGAAGTGCTAGGCAAAAATAAACCTGATTTTCGGAATTCTCGTTCAATTTTGAGTGGAAATCATGTATTTTTACCTAAATCTAGAATTTAGCCAAAATTGAAAAAGTGGGAAGGGTATAGCCTTCCCACTTTTGTCAAAATCTGCAAAAACGGACATCTCTTGGAATTCAATAAAAATTACACTGTATACACAAAATTGAACGCTGATTTTGATAGTAGTATAAGTTTTCCCGTGGGCTGAGTAATTAACGAAATTTACGTAACAAAAGTGCAATTCGCTTTTATCTTCCGTTTTCTACCTAAATTTAAAAAACTAGAAGTGCTAAGCAAAAATAAACCTGATTTTCGGAATTCTCGTTCAATTTTGAGTGGAAATCATGTATTTTTACCTAAATCTAGAATTTAGCCAAAATTGAAAAAGTGGGAAGGGTATAGCCTTCCCACTTTTGTCAAAATCTGCAAAAACGGACATCTCTTGGAATTCAATAAAAATTACACTGTATACACAAAATTGAACGCTGATTTTGATAGTAGTATAAGTTTTCCCGTGGGCTGAGTAATTAACGAAATTTACGTAACAAAAGTGCAATTCGCTTTTATCTTCCGTTTTCTACCTAAATTTAAAAAACTAGAAGTGCTAAGCAAAAATAAACCTGATTTTCGGAATTCTCGTTCAATTTTGAGTGGAAATCATGTATTTTTACCTAAATCTAGAATTTAGCCAAAATTGAAAAAGTGGGAAGGGTATAGCCTTCCCACTTTTGTCAAAATCTGCAAAAACGGACATCTCTTGGAATTCAATAAAAATTACACTGTATACACAAAATTGAACGCTGATTTTGATAGTAGTATAAGTTTTCCCGTGGGCTGAGTAATTAACGAAATTTACGTAACAAAAGTGCAATTCGCTTTTATCTTCCGTTTTCTACCTAAATTTAAAAAACTAGAAGTGCTAAGCAAAAATAAACCTGATTTTCGGAATTCTCGTTCAATTTTGAGTGGAAATCATGTATTTTTACCTAAATCTAGAATTTAGCCAAAATTGAAAAAGTGGGAAGGGTATAGCCTTCCCACTTTTGTCAAAATCTGCAAAAACGGACATCTCTTGGAATTCAATAAAAATTACACTGTATACACAAAATTGAACGCTGATTTTGATAGTAGTATAAGTTTTCCCGTGGGCTGAGTAATTAACGAAATTTACGTAACAAAAGTGCAATTCGCTTTTATCTTCCGTTTTCTACCTAAATTTAAAAAACTAGAAGTGCTAAGCAAAAATAAACCTGATTTTCGGAATTCTCGTTCAATTTTGAGTGGAAATCATGTATTTTTACCTAAATCTAGAATTTAGCCAAAATTGAAAAAGTGGGAAGGGTATAGCCTTCCCACTTTTGTCAAAATCTGCAAAAACGGACATCTCTTGGAATTCAATAAAAATTACACTGTATACACAAAATTGAACGCTGATTTTGATAGTAGTATAAGTTTTCCCGTGGGCTGAGTAATTAACGAAATTTACGTAACAAAAGTGCAATTCGCTTTTATCTTCCGTTTTCTACCTAAATTTAAAAAACTAGAAGTGCTAAGCAAAAATAAACCTGATTTTCGGAATTCTCGTTCAATTTTGAGTGGAAATCATGTATTTTTACCTAAATCTAGAATTTAGCCAAAATTGAAAAAGTGGGAAGGGTATAGCCTTCCCACTTTTGTCAAAATCTGCAAAAACGGACATCTCTTGGAATTCAATAAAAATTACACTGTATACACAAAATTGAACGCTGATTTTGATAGTAGTATAAGTTTTCCCGTGGGCTGAGTAATTAACGAAATTTACGTAACAAAAGTGCAATTCGCTTTTATCTTCCGTTTTCTACCTAAATTTAAAAAACTAGAAGTGCTAAGCAAAAATAAACCTGATTTTCGGAATTCTCGTTCAATTTTGAGTGGAAATCATGTATTTTTACCTAAATCTAGAATTTAGCCAAAATTGAAAAAGTGGGAAGGGTATAGCCTTCCCACTTTTGTCAAAATCTGCAAAAACGGACATCTCTTGGAATTCAATAAAAATTACACTGTATACACAAAATTGAACGCTGATTTTGATAGTAGTATAAGTTTTCCCGTGGGCTGAGTAATTAACGAAATTTACGTAACAAAAGTGCAATTCGCTTTTATCTTCCGTTTTCTACCTAAATTTAAAAAACTAGAAGTGCTAAGCAAAAATAAACCTGATTTTCGGAATTCTCGTTCAATTTTGAGTGGAAATCATGTATTTTTACCTAAATCTAGAATTTAGCCAAAATTGAAAAAGTGGGAAGGGGATAGCCTTCCCACTTTTGTCAAAATCTGCAAAAACGGACATCTCTTGGAATTCAATAAAAATTACACTGTATACACAAAATTGAACGCTGATTTTGATAGTAGTATAAGTTTTCCCGTGGGCTGAGTAATTAACGAAATTTACGTAACAAAAGTGAAATTCGCTTTTATCTTCCGTTTTCTACCTAAATTTTAAAAACTAGAAGTGCTAGGCAAAAATAAACCTGATTTTCGGAATTCTCGTTCAATTTTGAGTGGAAATCATGTATTTTTACCTAAATCTAGAATTTAGCCAAAATTGAAAAAGTGGGAAGGGTATAGCCTTCCCACTTTTGTCAAAATCTGCAAAAACGGACATCTCTTGGAATTCAATAAAAATTACACTGTATACACAAAATTGAACGCTGATTTTGATAGTAGTATAAGTTTTCCCGTGGGCTAAGTAATTAACGAAATTTACGTAACAAAAGTGCAATTCGCTTTTATCTTCCGTTTTCTACCTAAATTTAAAAAACTAGAAGTGCTAGGCAAAAATAAACCTGATTTTCGGAATTCTCGTTCAATTTTGAGTGGAAATCATGTATTTTTACCTAAATCTAGAATTTAGCCAAAATTGAAAAAGTGGGAAGGGTATAGCCTTCCCACTTTTGTCAAAATCTGCAAAAACGGACATCTCTTGGAATTCAATAAAAATTACACTGTATACACAAAATTGAACGCTGATTTTGATAGTAGTATAAGTTTTCCCGTGGGCTGAGTAATTAACGAAATTTACGTAACAAAAGTGCAATTCGCTTTTATCTTCCGTTTTCTACCTAAATTTAAAAAACTAGAAGTGCTAAGCAAAAATAAACCTGATTTTCGGAATTCTCGTTCAATTTTTAGTGGAAATCATGTATTTTTACCTAAATCTAGAATTTAGCCAAAATTGAAAAAGTGGGAAGGGTATAGCCTTCCCACTTTTGTCAAAATCTGCAAAAACGGACATCTCTTGGAATTCAATAAAAATTACACTGTATACACAAAATTGAACGCTGATTTTGATAGTAGTATAAGTTTTCCCGTGGGCTGAGTAATTAACGAAATTTACGTAACAAAAGTGCAATTCGCTTTTATCTTCCGTTTTCTACCTAAATTTAAAAAACTAGAAGTGCTAACCCGAGGAGAATTTACCCGTAGCGAAACGCGATTGGAATAGGTTTTTTATAGAACCGCTTGGTTGAGACGCATACCACGGAATGAATCTTTTTTGAATTCTAGAACACCTTGTTTGTGTTTTTTTCTTCATTACTGGATGCATTTTTGCAAACGCAACGGAAATTAGTTTCAAAATGCGTTTTTTGTGTATTTATTTTGCATTTGAATTTAATTTAATCACGTATCAAATTTTACCTTATATAAACAACTTTCACTCATCTATTTTCTTGTTATATCTCTTCTCCACACATCTTTTTTTTTAAATAAATTTTCGGACACAATTATTGAAGTGAGAAGCAGCATTTTATTAACTGGCAGAGATTAACTGACAAACACTGACGTAGGTACTGACTGAACAACACTGACAGAGATACAGAATGAGATACTCACCGATTGTTAAAGCTCTCGATAGTTTTCAAGCGCTTCAACAATTGATTTGGTTCTCTGCTTTACTAACGAAATTACTTCATTTTTTTCAAGTTTCTCCACATTGTCTTCTTTGTCTCCATTGCCTGCCATACCGGGAACATTTACTGATTTGTGATAGTTAAATTGGTGTACTCATTTGGCAGCCTGGACACATTTCAAAACTTTGGAGATTTGGATCGGCTTTTTGTGCTGCTCCAAGACATTAGTCATGACAACTATAAAGTGATAAGAAAGTCATAAGAATTTACACATTAAAATAACTAAAAATCAGACTAATAACTAACAAACACACTAAAATAGGACTTCATAACTACTTCGCTCTGTGGCATTGCATTTCATTTGATTAAAAGAGAAGCAACGATGAATTGCAAATTAAAAAGTTGAGAGAATTCGGCTTCCACAGAGTGACGTATTTATGAAGTCCTCTTCAATTCCACCAACTTGAACATTTCAACAGCATCATTTTTACAAATAATTTTCCAGATGAAGCGTTTAGATTGATCATCTAAGGCAATGGGGAAATTCTTTCGCTTATTTAATCGGATCCACAGTGCTGCAAGAAATCGTTAAAAAAAGTTGTCATTTCGGAAAAAAACGATCTTAAATTAATACAAACTGGAAATAGTCAGTCCTTCGAGTCCTTCTAGAGCAATTTCGTCTAATGTGCATCCCGGAATGTTTTCTTGAAATTCCATTTCTAAAATGTAAAAACCAAAATACTGATCAACAGTTGCTTCGTCTGCAACTAAACAGCACAACTACAGTGATGCCAGTTCTACTGGATGGACTCTTTTTTCATTGATCAAATGCCAATGCAATTATTCAAATGCAATCAATCATCTTTAATTCTTTATCAATCATCATCATTCATCACATCATCAGACATTCATTGAGGATGGCAAATTTTTTCATAAAATCCCGGTTTATTTTTATTCTTTCGGTAACTGGTTTTAAGTTGCAGTTCACAGGCTTCTTTGTAATCAATTAATTTTAAGTTGTATTGAACATACAAATTAGGCTGTCTTCATTTAAGTTAAATTCATTTTCAAAATGGGTATGAGGCAACATTTACAATGAGCTTACGTATGTTATTAGCACTTAGCTGTTTATTTGTATACAAATTAATTCTACAAATAACTTATTGCAATGGCTCGCCCGCGCAGAAGGAACTTGAAAAAATTGAAAACTGCTGAAAACCCGAGGATGGAAGCTGCAAAAAAGACCATGTGTACGCAGTTCCGTAGTAAATACAACCTAAATGCATATTTAGAGGAGTTAGACACAGCAAACTCGTAAAAAGACTGTTCGAGTTCAGTTGTTTGGAGTCACTCAATAATAAGTAATGAGCGCTATATTTGTGTGAGCTCTTGTAAAGCTTTTGCAGCAGTAATGGAAATTTGGATATGCTTGGTTGCAAAACTCAACAACCCAACAGCCCTCCATTTTATAACCGTTTATAACTGTGTTAAATCGGTTGATCATCGATCGCCGACGACCGATGGGGTTGGGCTGGCTTTTCCCTTTTTTCCTTACCTTTCCTCTTTCGAAAATTGAGATTCCAACCCAAAAATGCCAAAAAAACGCGTTGTTTAACAATCCCATTTAACGCAACGCATAACAAGACGGGAAAATTCTCCTCGGGAAGCAAAAATAAACCTGATTTTCGGAATTCTCGTTCAATTTTGAGTGGAAATCATGTATTTTTACCTAAATCTAGAATTTAGCCAAAATTGAAAAAGTGGGAAGGGTATAGCCTTCCCACTTTTGTCAAAATCTGCAAAAACGGACATCTCTTGGAATTCAATAAAAATTACACTGTATACACAAAATTGAACGCTGATTTTGATAGTAGTATAAGTTTTCCCGTGGGCTGAGTAATTAACGAAATTTACGTAACAAAAGTGCAATTCGCTTTTATCTTCCGTTTTCTACCTAAATTTAAAAAACTAGAAGTGCTAAGCAAAAATAAACCTGATTTTCGGAATTCTCGTTCAATTTTGAGTGGAAATCATGTATTTTTACCTAAATCTAGAATTTAGCCAAAATTGAAAAAGTGGGAAGGGTATAGCCTTCCCACTTTTGTCAAAATCTGCAAAAACGGACATCTCTTGGAATTCAATAAAAATTACACTGTATACACAAAATTGAACGCTGATTTTGATAGTAGTATAAGTTTTCCCGTGGGCTGAGTAATTAACGAAATTTACGTAACAAAAGTGCAATTCGCTTTTATCTTCCGTTTTCTACCTAAATTTAAAAAACTAGAAGTGCTAAGCAAAAATAAACCTGATTTTCGGAATACTCGTTCAATTTTGAGTGGAAATCATGTATTTTTACCTAAATCTAGAATTTAGCCAAAATTGAAAAAGTGGGAAGGGTATAGCCTTCCCACTTTTGTCAAAATCTGCAAAAACGGAAATCTCTTGGAATTCAATAAAAATTACACTGTATACACAAAATTGAACGCTGATTTTGATAGTAGTATAAGTTTTCCCGTGGGCTGAGTAATTAACGAAATTTACGTAACAAAAGTGCAATTGGCGCAACAACTTTTATCTTCCGTTTTCTACCTAAATTTAAAAAACTAGAAGTGCTAGGCAAAAATTAGGGGGTATAGCCTTCCCACTTTTGTCAAAATCTGCAAAAACGGACATCTCTTGGAATTCAATAAAAATTACACTGTATACACAAAATTGAACGCTGATTTTGATAGTAGTATAAGTTTTCCCGTGGGCTGAGTAATTAACGAAATTTACGTAACAAAAGTGCAATTCGCTTTTATCTTCCGTTTTCTACCTAAATTAAAAAAACTAGAAGTGCTAGGCAAAAATTAGCCTGATTTTCGGAAATCTCGTTCAATTTTGAGTGGAAATCATGTATTTTTACCTAAATCTAGAATTTAGCCAAAATTGAAAAAGTGGGAAGGGTATAGCCTTCCCACTTTTGTCAAAATCTGCAAAAACGGTCATCTCTTGGAATTCAATAAAAATTACACTGTATACACAAAATTGAACGCTGATTTTGATAGTAGTATAAGTTTTCCCGTGGGCTGAGTAATTAACGAAATTTACGTAACAAAAGTGCAATTGGCGCAACAACTTTTATCTTCCGTTTTCTACCTAAATTTAAAAAACTAGAAGTGCTAGGCAAAAATTAGCCTGATTTTCGGAATTCTCGTTCAATTTTGAGTGGAAATCATGTATTTTTACCTAAATCTAGAATTTAGCCAAAATTGAAAAAGTGGGAAGGGTATAGCCTTCCCACTTTTGTCAAAATCTGCAAAAACGGACATCTCTTGGAATTCAATAAAAATTACACTGTATACACAAAATTGAACGCTGATTTTGATAGTAGTATAAGTTTTCCCGTGGGCTGAGTAATTAACGAAATTTACGTAACAAAAGTGCAATTCGCTTTTATCTTCCGTTTTCTACCTAAATTTAAAAAACTAGAAGTGCTAAGCAAAAATAAACCTGATTTTCGGAATTCTCGTTCAATTTTGAGTGGAAATCATGTATTTTTACCTAAATCTAGAATTTAGCCAAAATTGAAAAAGTGGGAAGGGTATAGCCTTCCCACTTTTGTCAAAATCTGCAAAAACGGACATCTCTTGGAATTCAATAAAAATTACACTGTATACACAAAATTGAACGCTGATTTTGACAGTAGTATAAGTTTTCCCGTGGGCTGAGTAATTAACGAAATTTACGTAAGAAAAGTGCAATTGGCGCAACAACTTTTATCTTCCGTTTTCTACCTGAATTTAAAAAACTAGAAGTGCTAGGCAAAAATAAACCTGATTTTCGGAATTCTCGTTCAATTTTGAGTGGAAATCATGTATTTTTACCTAAATCTAGAATTTAGGCTAAATCTAGAATTTAGCCAAAATTGAAAAAGTGGGAAGGGTATAGCCTTCCCACTTTTGTCAAAATCTGCAAAAACGGACATCTCTTGGAATTCAATAAAAATTACACTGTATACACAAAATTGAACGCTGATTTTGATAGTAGTATAAGTTTTCCCGTGGGCTGAGTAATTAACGAAATTTACGTAACAAAAGTGCAATTGGCGCAACAACTTTTATCTTCCGTTTTCTACCTAAATTTAAAAAACTAGAAGTGCTAGGCAAAAATAAACCTGATTTTCGGAATTCTCGTTCAATTTTGAGTGGAAATCATGTATTTTTACCTAAATCTAGAATTTAGCCAAAATTGAAAAAGTGGGAAGGGTATAGCCTTCCCACTTTTGTCAAAATCTGCAAAAACGGACATCTCTTGGAATTCAATAAAAATTACACTGTATACACAAAATTGAACGCTGATTTTGATAGTAGTATAAGTTTTCCCGTGGGCTGAGTAATTAACGAAATTTACGTAACAAAAGTGCAATTGGCGCAAAATTTTATCTTCCGTTTTCTACCTAAATTTAAAAAACTAGAAGTGCTAAGCAAAAATAAACCTGATTTTCGGAATTCTCGTTCAATTTTGAGTGGAAATCATGTATTTTTACCTAAATCTAGAATTTAGCCAAAATTGAAAAAGTGGGAAGGGTATAGCCTTCCCACTTTTGTCAAAATCTGCAAAAACGGACATCTCTTGGAATTCAATAAAAATTACACTGTATACACAAAATTGAACGCTGATTTTGATAGTAGTATAAGTTTTCCCGTGGGCTGAGTAATTAACGAAATTTACGTAACAAAAGTGCAATTGGCGCAACAACTTTTATCTTCCGTTTTCTACCTAAATTTAAAAAACTAGAAGTGCTAAGCAAAAATAAACCTGATTTTCGGAATTCTCGTTCAATTTTGAGTGGAAATCATGTATTTTTACCTAAATCTAGAATTTAGCCAAAATTGAAAAAGTGGGAAGGGTATAGCCTTCCCACTTTTGTCAAAATCTGCAAAAACGGACATCTCTTGGAATTCAATAAAAATTACACTGTATACACAAAATTGAACGCTGATTTTGATAGTAGTATAAGTTTTCCCGTGGGCTGAGTAATTAACGAAATTTACGTAACAAAAGTGCAATTCGCTTTTTTTCAGATGTGTTCCCATCGTGCAGGGTTACACGATAGGATCTATACATCTGAAAAATAGGGAAAAGAGGGGGTAAATGTATAATATTATTACCATACCAAAGAATTAGAATAAAATTTTGAAATAATTCACGGAATACAGGAAGGGGATCTAGAAAATTAAGGTGTACAGTTGATGACGTAAAGTTAAATACAATTCCCGCCAATACGTGTGTGTGAAGCACGTATTCAGTACTACTAACATTAGAAAAAGTAGAAAACTTTCAGAAAGTATACTCCCGCGCCCCTAGCGGTAAGACCAAGCATCGCCTACACGGGGAGATAGGGGATAGCGGTCTTTACTTCGTAGTCTGTGGTTTAACAAAACACTTGAGATAAAAAAAAACAAAACAAAAAAAACTGCTAAACAGCATCCTTTTCTAAGGAGGACTTAGGGATCGACCCCGATTAGCCATAATCGGGTTAACCTCCCCACCCCGGGAAACGGCAATCGGTGCTGAATCGGGGTGCCATCTCGTCAGCCGGGGCGGGGCGGGGCAAAATTTGAGGTAAACCCGCTTGCCCCGACGCCAGTTGCAAAAATGGCGCCTGAATTCAAACTACAAATTTGGGTCGGCTTTTAATCGGGGCAACCGGGGCAAAAACTCCCCGATTTTCATCATAATAATCGATTTCGACCCGATCGATATTGTTTTAGATCACAATTCATTGATAATCGGGGAAGGCACCGATCACCGATATCACCGCACCGAGCACCTAAATCACTTCCCCGATTAAGATTATCCCCGCACCGGATCGACTAAAAAGCTCCCCGATTGGCATTCAAGTAGTAGGCTAGTTCTCGGGTAATCGGGGCAGAGCCCTATGGTCCATAAAAAAGCGGGTCAAATCTCCGAATGATTAAATTAGCCTGCAATTCGGCAACAAAACCAGAAAGTTGTCTGCATGTTTTGGCTTTGTTTTTTTTAGATTAATCCACGCGAGCATGTTGCTATTTTCCTTTTTCATTAAATGGTTCTTAATTAAAAAATTCGAAAAAATTCAACTTCGTATCAAAGAGCTTGTTCCAGCCCGCTAAATAAAAAAAATTCCAGAAATGCATTCCCAGCAACATAGCGACGGATGGGCCTTGGTAAATAGAAAAAAAAACTTTTTACGCTAGTAGTAGTTGAGGAAAAAAAAACGACTCTGGTGTTAAAACATTTATTAGATTGTATTTCTTTTGTTGGGGTGATAGTGCAGAACAGAAGAAGATTGGAGCAAGTTTAAAAGTCTGATTGAATTTCACACAAATAATGAGCCACCAGATCTTTCCCAGTTGGAGACTTTGTACAGTTGTCCACCCACCAAGCAAACACTTGTGAAGCTGTTATTTATCAATCGGAAAGCAGTAGGATTCTATGTTGTAAGACTGAAAGGTATCTTCTGTTTTCAAATCTGTCTTTCATTCTTCATGAACCACTTGAAATTTCCCAATGAACTATGGTGTTCTTAAACAAAGGTTTACAAGAAGAAGGTGGCCCTCCATTTGAATTGCCTATCTTGGATGCAGTATTTATTTGTAAGGCTCACCGAAGGCAAGGTTGGGGGACTGCTATGATAGAAGAACTAGTAGCTATCCACTTTCCTGATGAAGATATTGGTTTCAGCCAACCAATTTCTCATTCTCTTGAAATAGGTGATGTACAACTTCACATTTTCAGTGCCACAAGGTGTATAGCTACTACTTGGTACTAACCTTTTTTTTTCTCTCCAAGTTTTAAAGAAATTTCTGTTGACAAATCCACGGCATCGTGACAAACTCTGGGCCGTCGAAAATTGTGGGGAGGAAGGTGACAGACTGAATCTATGGCTGGCGTCGGCAGTAAAAAGGCGATAAAAACAGGCTATATATAACTTTGGTTAGCAACTTTATTTTTCACCAAATCAACAGTCAATAATTCATAAGTTAATTTCAATATATGTCTGTTATTGTACTAAATTTCGCCCCTAAATTTTTGTCAATCCCGTACGATAGAATAACAATAGAGAACGAATTAACAAGGTAAACTGAAAAATGTAGTATTAAATCGACTTGCGTTTGTTTTTGTGTGAGATTTTATTTGTAAAGAGATCCCGACGGCATGGCTTTGGCGGTTATTTCAAAATCAACTCCAAACGGATGCATAGTTGCCTCGGCGTTCAACCGCTAATGGTCCACCAGCTGCGAAAAGCCTGGTCCCACTCGAATCGTAGCAATGGGTGTAAATGGCTGGCGTATAACGTGCCATGGCTTGCGGAGAATCATCCGCTGCCTAAATTGCGAAAACGTGTAAATAAATCGTTTTTCTCCTATCACACCAACTAATGGCGAGAAATTTTTACCAAACATCGATACGTACCACCCAGCCGGTACTGGTTTTAAATACAATTTCTTTAGTCGTATCTTTGAAAAGCATATACTTTGAAGATCGCAGATCATAAAACAGGATGGATCCGGTCCCGGTCCCAATAGTCAAAATATCCCCACGGAAGCTGACAGATCGAATGCCTGGACGCCAAAGTAGAAAATTAAGTTTATCGCGTAAAAGGTTTTCTCTGATGCACTACACTTTTTCGTACCACACGTCGGGTAAGGAGAAGCAATGTTTTTATTTTGAATAGGCTGAAGGCTACGCGCGTCTAGCACAGTAGTGTGAGAGCGGGAACCAACAGCATATAAGTTGCGCTCATCATGGTATCCCAGGCACACATTCTCCGTACCGTGGTGTAGCTTTTGTGTCCCCATCTAATTATGCACGGAATAAAGTTAGATATTTTCAAGTTCAACAAGCAGTATGACTTTTTTACTTGTTTGAATGTGTCGGCTTTCCACACATGAATGTAGCCGTTGAGACTAAGAGCGGCGATCTCAATATCTCTTTTATTGAAAGCTAACGCTCGCACTTTCTCTGCCGTTTTACAACGTTTGACGGCTAGGGCCTTGAAATTGATCACCTTTGGATGGTACGCTTCTTCCAGTTTCCACAAGGCCATGGTAGTATCTCTAGACCCCGAGACGAGAAAGCAATCGTCTAGCCATTTAAGGTCAAACATCCAGTCACTGTGCGCGCCCTAGCGTCGAAGAAGTGACAAAGGAAATGTTAATTCATTATTGTACTACATTTCAATTAAGACCACAGAGCTACCTCGCCGATGGCGAGCGGATCAAAAGTCGGTAGGGAATAAAAGGCGATGTCATTGGTGTTTTCTGCGCCTGTGGCGAGAATAGACTGGGAAGGGTTGATGGCCAATGCATGGATGCCACATTGGCTTTCTGGCTGTCGATTTTGCAAGCTTGTCAACAGTGGTATAGAAAACAGTTCCTTCTTATTGAGGTCATAAACAGATAACTGAAAAATGAGAAAAAAGTTTTAATTCAAATTTGCAACAATGAAAAAGAAGAATACTGTATTACCTTATTGCATTTGGAACCAAAGACTATTTGGTGTCCATTAAGCCACTGGGAACAGAAGATTTTGTTCATCTCACCCAAATGTGTCGGGTGTTCCCTGTGATTAATATGAATGAAAATATTTAAGAAACAAAAAGAAAAACAGAAAGAAAAATTTACCTGAGATTCCCATTTGTCAGTAAATGTCTTGTTCCATACTCTAAATTAACACTGGCAGGGTGGCCATGTCCTAGAGAACGTTGTGATACCAGATCTACAAAGCTATGTGAGATTTTGCTAGAAGTAGTGTACGTTTCTTCTTCATCACTGTCCTCGTAACGTAAAAATTCATCCCTTCGTCTTGGACTACACTCTACGGAACTGTTTCCGGAAGAGGAACTAGTCTCTGATTGTGAATCTTCTCTTTCCAATGTGATGCTATTTTGCTGTGAATTTCTTGTGATGGGCTCCCGCTGCAAAAGCTGCACTCGACTATGGCTAGGTAACGTTCCATAAACAGCCTTTTTCACCACTCGAGCCATTATCCCGCCCAACGGAATAAGCTAAAGTGATAACAAACAGACGTTTGTTATTTGTTATTGTGACTAGTTGTCAGTCGGGAAACAACTAAGAAATGCTTGCACTATAAGTCGAAGGCCAAACACAACTAATCAGTTTAAAGCAAAAACTCGTAGCTCTTACAAAAAGCTACAAAAAATTATATAATTGCTGAATAAATGCTTAAAAATTTAGTTGTGATAGATTTGAATTAGCATCTGTTTATTTGCAATAATAATCTTATTTTATAGACGTCGCTACTTGCTACTCAAGAGTCAAGTCAAGAGTCTTGACTCTAGGGCTGTGGCCCGGGTCATGAAAACCCGGTTCAGATCCCGGGTCAAGAAAAAAAAAAACGATAAAAGGCAACCCTTTAAGGATTTTTTTTTTCGGGACGGGTTTCGGGACGATTCAAGGGGTTATCGGGCTAACCCGAGATGTGGCGCCATCTACTAGTAAGACAAATAAGCTTTTGACGCTTACGCTAAGTAACGAGTCAACAAAGCTTAAAAACATAGCAATCTACAGTAACGGCCAGGAATCGGGGTATCTCTCTGCGTATTTTGGAACCTGGGTCGTGGGTCCTCCCACCAAGTCACCAACCCACAGGCGCCTCGAGACGTTTGTCTCAATATAGTGCTGCGACTGATGGCCGATTTTCAAAACAATTTTTCCACTTTCCACAATTTCTTCACAAGTTTTACACAATTCTATGCCAAACAAAATCACATATAGTTTTGATCTGCTGGAGACTATGCTAAAATGCTATGTTTTCCTACTTCAAGTTCTAGCTCATTAAAAAAAAATGTAAAGATATTGTGGATAGTGGAAAAAATCGTTTTGAAAATTGGCCACCAGTCGCAGAAAACGTCCAAATGTACCTAAATCCTGTCAATCAGGCGATGCTGCTGGCAAAAAAACAAGTTTTTCAAATATAAACGTTGTAATGGATGAGTCTGATGTCGAGACTGAAAAGAAGAGAAGAAAAGTGCGTTTGACCCGATAATTACGCGGGACAGGACCCGACACGGGTTGTTTTTTCTGACCCACGGGTCAAGCGGGATGAGTCATTTTTTTTGGATCGTCGACCCGGTTCAAAACCCTTTAAGGAAAAAACCCCGTTAATTACGGGGTTAATGGGGTTAATGGCACGATAGTGAAAAACCTGAAAAATAGAAATTTTTCTGTGTTGCGCCAGTATGTTCCGTTGTTAGCTGGTCAAGGTCAACTCAAATTTGCACCGGGACCGGGGGCTAGAGCTTAGGGCTAGGCCCAAAGTTTCCTGAGACTCAGTTACTACCGAAAGGTAATTGAGAAAAAAAAATTTATTTAACACATTTTACGATGGCCGCGCCAGTACCTTCCTTATAAATAAAAATAACATTTATTTTTAAAGTTAATGTATTATTTATTAAATTACTTATCAATTTATAATCATAGCCATTTACTCCACAGGTATCTATGACAAATGACAACCTCTCTCGCTATACAAAAAAAAAAATAAATAATGCAGCATTTGGCACTATTCGTCTGCTTTTCTGCATAAAGGCGTCTGCTAGTGTCTTTCCAAATTCTCAGCTTGGATCAGTAGAAATTACTGATCCAAGCTGAGAATCTCAGCAGAGTAATAGAATACTGGTGTAGCCATGGCCATGTTAACTTCCTCTCTCGGATTTTTTCCCAAAAGTTGTTGCCAATTTCGCGTATCGATTGTGAGAAAATGAGGCAAGATATCGATTTAAGTGTCCCATAACCGTAACGCCACCTATGAATTGAATTTTAAGGGTTGTTAAGAAATCTCTTCATGCTCTTACTTTTTTCACACTAATTAATTAAGCCACTTTTTGTTTACTTTCTGAAGTACAGACGACGAAAATGAGCGAAAACATAGCAAAAACGTAATACATCACAAGTTCACAACACAGCCGCTGTGGCGCTTTCGTTATGGGACAGAAAGACTTTCAGGCCAAAAAGGCAATGGGAGGGCCCGCCATAAGCGTGGCTACACCAGTATTCTATTACTCTGATCTCAGCTACTTGATACGACCCAGTTAATATAGACGTGTGGGAGGGGCCTCATATTCAACACAGTCTTCACCAGTGAACTGATACTGATCCGATTCCGTGTCGTTAAAAAACGGATTTTTGAGGGCCGTAGAACGGATTGGTTTCCGTTCTCTAACGCTAGAGTCGCAGAAGGCAATAACGTTATGCCTACCCTCAGCGCCTCTAGCTGATTCATAATCGGATTCGTTTCAGTTAACCGATTTTGACAAAGCAGCGCGTTGTTCAAATCAGGAGCGGACCCGTTTCCGTTCACAGATCCGTTTCAGTTTATTATCAACTTGTTTTTATAATAAGAAGCGCTAAATAATAAAAACGCTAAATAATTCCGCCATCGTGCTCGACGGCGATTGGTTGATTAATTTTTACATATTCGGGAAACAAAACCTTATTTCTAACATTTCCGTGGGCATCAGCGTAATCTTTGTGATCTGAGAATCACGAAAATGGTATACTATTTAATTGATTTTATCAAAGATAAGTAATCGAACAGTTAGCTTAAAGTTTGGGTGTGTAAGCTCAGCCCCCTCCTCTTTAAGTCTGAAAATGGAATAATAATAATCGAAAAGAATAAAGCGGTAGGCTGCATAGCATTAGGCCTGTGCGCGTGAAAAAGCGTTCGCGTGAAAAAGCGTTCGCGTGAAAAAGCGTTCGCGTGAATCATACGGGCATAGACAGAAAAGTGATTGTTTTTCAATTCATATTCGGATTCAGCGTACAAAGTTGAATACAGACTATAAATTTTAAT
The DNA here is from genome assembly GCF_020631705.1 of Daphnia magna. Lineage (NCBI taxonomy): Eukaryota > Metazoa > Arthropoda > Branchiopoda > Diplostraca > Daphniidae > Daphnia > Daphnia magna. The sequence goes on along the minus strand of NC_059189.1, from coordinate 10,374,037 downwards.
ATTATCGAAGGTAGTTTGTATAGTATAATATGCGTTTGCGTGATAAAGTGTTTGGCGTGAATTACACGTACATGCCTTTATAACGGATTGTTTTTTAATTCAGATATAAATTCAGCGTAAAAAGTTAAATAAATGCTATTAATTTTAATGTTATCGAAGGTAATTTGCATTGAGTAATATGCGCCAGCGTGAAAAAGCGTTCGGGCGTGAATTACACGGATATAGATAGAAAAGTGATTGTTTTGAATTCAGATTCGGATTCAGTGTAAAAATTGAGTACATCTAATGGTTTCATAAATTTGGCGGGAGTTTGCCGTTTGTGACGAAAAAAATCTCGAAAAAAGTCGCCTAGATAAGGAAAGAGAATTGGGTCGTTTGGTTTCTATGAAAAATTTTGTCAAAAACGAATAACTCCCCCGCTAACACCAAAAACAATGAAATTAATGCTGAATATTCAACTTTTACGCTGAATTCAAAAATGAATTCAAAAACAATCACTTTTCTATCTATATCCGTGTAATTCACGCCCGAACGCTTTTTCACGCTGGCGCATATTACTCAATGCTAACTACCTTCGATAACAATAAAATTAATAGCATTTATTCAACTTTTACGCTGAATTCAAATATGATTTCAAAAACAATCACTTTTCTATCTATATCCGTGTAATTCACGCCGAACGCTTTTCACGCTGGCGCATATTACTCAATGCAAATTACCTTCGATAACATTAAAATTAATAGCATTTATTTAACTTTTTACGCTGAATTTATATCTGAATTAAAAAACAATCCGTTATAAAGGCATGTACGTGTAATTCACGCCAAACACTTTATCACGCAAACGCATATTATACTATACAAACTACCTTCGATAATATTAAAATTTATAGTCTGTATTCAACTTTGTACGCTGAATCCGAATATGAATTGAAAAACAATCACTTTTCTGTCTATGCCCGTATGATTCACGCGAACGCTTTTTCACGCGAACGCTTTTTCACGCGAACGCTTTTTCACGCGCACAGGCCTAATGCTATGCAGCCTACCGCTTTATTCTTTTCAGATTATTATTATTCCATTTTCAGACTTAAAGAGGAGGGGGCTGAGCTTACACACCCAAACTTTAAGCTAACTGTTCGATTACTTATCTTTGATAAAATCAATTAAATAGTATACCATTTTCGTGATTCTCAGATCACAAAGATTACGCTGATGCCCACGGAAATGTTAGAAATAAGGTTTTGTTTCCCGAATATGTAAAAATTAATCAACCAATCGCCGTCGAGCACGATGGCGGGAATTATTAGCGTTTTTATTATTTAGCGCTTCTTATTATAAAAACAAGTTGATAATAAACTGAAACGGATCTGTGAACGGAAACGGGTCCGCTCACTGATTTGAACAACGCGCTGCTTTGTCAAAAATCGGTTAACTGAAACGAATCCGATTATGAATCAGCTAGAGGCGCTAGAGGGTAGGCATAACGTTATTGCCTTCATGCGACTCTAGCGTTAGAGAACGGAAACCAATCCGTTCTACGGCCCTCAAAAAATCCGTTTTTTAACGACACGGAATCGGATCAGTATCAGTTCACTGGTGAAGACTGTGTTGTCATATTGCAGCCTGGTTCGGTTTAACTTCAAATGTAAACATCGTCTGCTTTGTGCAGTTAGAATCGTGAAGTTTCACGTAATTCACGGTTCCGAAGAAATGTCGACGCACCCGGTTGACATTAATTTGGAAAACGTTAGTTCGAATGATAGTTTTGAATATTCGATAATATTTTTAAAGGGAACAGTTACGTGTCGAGAAAATGTTTGTAAAACGTTGAATTGTAAAGTTTTAGTACTAACCGACGATGAGACATCTGAGTTTACTGTTCAAGATGGGCGGTTCAAATGCATTATTGACTTGAAATTAGGCCGCAATTTAGTCAACGTCATTTGTGACAGTGATCTACATGTAGGACAGTATTCTTTAAATTTGGAAAGGAAGCCAAATATTTGTGATAAAGTTTTAAAGCTACTCTATGTTGTACCAAAAGGGGATACAGGGACATTTCAATCCAGTGGAACTTGTTTAAATTCTGCAGAATCTGCCTGTAAAAGAATTGTAACTGGCGTAAAACTGCTGCAGTGCATGACTGCCGAAAGACTAAATGAGCTAGGTCTAGGCAGAAAAACTTTTAATCTATCCACGGAAAATGGACAAGAGATATGTGAGATATTTCATAGTCAGTATACCAAAGAGCAGTTTTTTTCCTGGACAAGTGAGAAGATATGGAACATGACAGCAAGAGAGCTTCTAGCTGGCGGAGTCTTTGCTCAGGGAGTTAAAGTCTTAGCTTTCCTTAGTTGCACAGAGTATTTTAGAGAATCAAATGAAATCAAAGGCTATGTTGCTTGTGGAAGAGGGCACCTGGCCATGATTAGCTCATCTGGCTTACACAGCTGGGCCTGTGATTTAAAGGATGTAGTTTCCTGCCTAACGTCTTCCATTCCTATAGATTCTTCTCTTTTTGATGACAGTGGTTCCAGGTGAATAGTTGTCTGGGCAACACCTCAAATGTGCAAATTTAGTCTGTATTCGGTTCTTTTTCCTTGTTCACAGGGGAACCTTAAGTGGCTGTTATGCCACAACTTTGGGAGCGGCCCTGCACGAAATAGGTCACATCTTTGATCTAGTTCATACTGACTTTGGAGTTATGGCAAGAGGGTTCGAAGAGCTTGATCTTTTCTTCACTGTTGGAAATCCACAACCAAAGCATTACTACACGGGTATGTTATTTTTTACACGTGAAAATAAGCCGTTTTAAAATACAGTATTTACCGATAATTGAAGAAATGATGAGAAGGTGTGCCAGTCAGGAGATCTCCGTCCGTGTCCGAGCGCCAACAAAAGTCACATCTGTAAGTTTTGGGTTTCGACCTATCGGGAATGATAAGGATGATAGGAAATGGGATCGAGATGGGCAAGCCTACTTCCACCGGTCAGCTGCTGTTTTGCTCTCCGGGCACCCGTAAGATAACAATCAGTACGGTTACTTTTAAGGCCATAAACTTACGTTTTAAACAGTTGGTTTGGTAAACGTTGCCAACTAGAAGATAAGGGGCCTATTCAAATCAGTGGACTTGAAGTAAAGGTGCCAAATGGAATCCGCCTCATCGAACTCCACACAGAAGATGATCGCCTTGTCAAATACTGGGATTTCACAAAGAATCCGACAAACATCCATCGATATTGTTTAAGCTGGTTTGACGTGAAAGACGTGATTCAGCCTTCACTGCTGGTCCAAGATGTTACCGGTAAAATTGTTACCCATTACTTGAATTTCGATGCGTCCATTCCATCAGTCAGCCAGTAATTCTAATAATCTCTACGTTAATATTTATTTATATTGTTTCAAATCTTTAATTTTATTTTCTCTTTAATGTATTTGACTTTTCGAATTTTTTCCTGTTCAATACCTGTGCTAGTAATAATTACTCCAGCTCGAAAATATATAAATCAGCACTGCAATCCAAACTTTCATTTCAGAGTTTTGTTGTCCCTGATAAGAGTCGATTTTGTAACTTTCTCTTTGCGAAATTATTGCAGTTTTATGCACTCAAAATCGGTCGGTTACGCACTCGTTAGCGCTTGTAGTCTACTGTTGAAACAAGTTGGATAATACAAGTTAAATTCAGCTACAATGGTTCATTGTGTCTTTCACTATAAGTAACTAATGTGCATTAGAATCAAACAAATTCGTCGGTTGATATGCTTACTTTGCATGTTACGGCAATAAGATGTTCGGCTTATCTCTCCATGTGATGGGCGGAAAAAATGCGTCCATCCTTGGTATCTTGCTTGACATTGCGTCCATTGGACGATGTTGTTGCACACACCTGCTCATTCGTTATCTGAAATTTTTTCAGGCGATAGCCGAACAAAATGAAGATTAATGAATTTGGTGGCTATTCATTATGGTCGGTATAGTAGGTGAATAAAGAGGGCAAAACTTGTGAAAGAATTGAAAAAAAAATGCATTTTTTAGTAAAGGACTTTCGGTTTAAATTGTCTATGCTTTTCGTTTGTTCCCAGGTTCTCCTCGTCTACTGCCAACGCGACGCAAACACTGGTATTCGTTTTCTTTTAAGCCTTCATATCTGACTGTTATAACGAGGATTGAATGAATTTTACTTGTGTGTCAGAATGCGAATTCAATCTAGACACGACATCACCTGCATATCCGCCTCATTTAATCGATGCCAATTTGAAAATCGTAATGCCTGTAATGCAGGGCACAACAAGGGTTATCAGTTTGAAAGAAAGTGAACAAGTTACTGTCAGCTGTTTGGGCACGGGGAATTTTCTAAAAGAGACTGGTTATCAACGAAATCCTGCAACTTGTACGGCCAATTCCAAATTAAAGCTGCAAAACGGGATGGAACTTTCTTACGGCCAGTTAGGATGTTTAAAACAAAATCGCGGAGTGCTAGTTGAAAGAGGCTCGTGTGCAAACGGTCCTGGTACTCTGATTCGAAACGGGTGGGAGTTTGACAACGAATTCCTACCATTGTACGACATGTGCCACGACAAAAATTTGGCATTGAATTACTATTCTGTCAACGTTGTATCTGGTCGCTCGGCTAATGCCGGCGACAAGGGCAACAAACGCCCGCCCTTCAGTCAAGACATCTACTTTCCCGGGATAAACGTCAGTGTGGCTTACACGCAAAAACAACAAACTCAAACTATAGCTAAAATCTTGGGTTCCGAGCAATTGGCTGCAGAGTACATTAAACCAAATTCACAATACTTTTTGTCTCGTGGGCACATGTCACCTAATGGAGACTTCATTGATGCTGCAAGTCAAGATGCTAGTTTCTACTTTACGAACACGGCGCCCCAATTTCAAACATTTAACGGTGGGAACTGGAGGTAAGACTTAGATCTTTCGGCTTGATTTCAACGTAACAGTTTTCTTACCCACAATTAGCTCCAATAGACGTTATGGTATATTTTTCGTAGATTACTAGAAAATGGCATCCGCACTGAAGCACTTAGCCGCCAACTTGATTTGACAATTTACACGGGAACCTTTTCTGTGATGACCTTGGCTGACATCAACAATGTTCAACAACCCATCTATTTGGCATTTGACGAAAATAACAACGGTCTAATCCCAGCTCCAAAATACTACTGGAAATTGATTCACGATCCCATTTCAGACACTGCCACGGCTGTGATCGGCATTAACAATCCTTACCTGAACCCAGTGAAGGAAGAAGATATTATTTGCCCTAACGTCTGCGACCAGGTTCCTTGGGTGAATGAAGCCATTTTGGCGTTAACAGACATCACCAAAGGTTACACTTTCTGCTGCACAGCTGCTGATTTGCACAAGGCTATTAGTTATGCACCAGACATCAATGTCCCACTTTTCGGCAGTGCCGCTACTAAAATTAATATGGTCGATATTGTTACACTTACATGTCTTTGTATCTATGGATACTTGTACCAGAGAGTCTAAATTAGGGAAGCATTCGCTGCTATCCCCTTAGTGGACGTTTTACGCAATAACAATAAATTGACATTCTGAAATTCATGAGACCTTCTAAAGTAGAATTTGAAAAACAACACAGGAGAGACCGTAAGGTGGTTTCAAGCACTGAACACAAGTCATCTATTATATTTCAAATAACAAGACAATAGACATGTCATTTGCAAAACCAAATCAAGAAAATCGATAATGGAATCGTATCCCAACACAATTGACATACTAGTCAGCAAAATGACAAGGGCTATTTCCATAACGAGATAGCCAAATCAACACGTAGTTAGCGAAAAGCAAAAAGTAAAGGCTAAGCTAACTTAAAAATTGAAATGAATCAAGAGTTTTAGGAAGACAATGCGGCGTCCACGGGCCGAACAGCTTGATAGAGAGAACAAGCAATTCAGAAAATTTTTCTTCAGAGACAAGGAAGGAAAAACACAACACACAACTGCCCGAATAAAATGATTATGAGACCCTTGACGCCCTTCACCTTCGAAAAAAAAAAAAAGCCAACACTGAAAGGCTACGTCATTGCTGACTACAAAAGAAAACAACGTGCGCAATATTTGGTTTCGACGGAGTGAAAGTGGTTCACTTGGATTCTTCGATGTTCAAGAGCAAGTCATCACCTTCAAGCTTCATATCTTTGGTGATGGCCACCGATTTCACGGTTCCTACAAAATGAAACGTCATTCATTCAAGTTTTCATTACTGCACCGGTTAAAATTCCGAATTACCTGTGCAAGGGGATTGGACGACCATTTCCATTTTCATGGCTGAGAGAACGACCAATGGCTGTCCCTTTTCTACTTTATCACCCGCTTTCACTCTGAGATCGATCACAGTGCCAGGCATAGGGGCTCCGACCGAGCCTTTGACGCCCTTTTCCGCTTTAGGATGGATATGCAACTCTTTGGCAGCAGTTTTATCACGGATGAAGACCGACCTCAACTGACCGTTGAGCTCAAAGAAAACTTCGCGATCACCAGTTCGAGTCAGATCCTCGGCCATTGCTAGAGTCTTGATGTGCAACGTTTTGCCTTTCTCGATTGTTACTTCAAATTCTTCGCCTACTTTGGGACCGGTTAAGAAGATACGGGTGGCGAACTTGTCGACTGGACCATATTTCGAGCGGAACTCGAGGTATTCTTTGCAAACTGAAGGATACATTGCAGCTGACATGACGTCAACGTCACGAATCTGACAACAAGTTCAGGTACGCAATTAGTTTCAGATGACCAGTAGAACAATGGCTCAACGTACCTGGTTGCCATGAGCTTCAATTAAGTCGGACTTGAGCTTGTCCAGATCCAAAGGCGCCATTGTGGCTCCAGGACGACCCTCTACTTTCTTCATTCCCTTAAGAACTCGAGTACGAAGTGGTTCCGGAAATCCTCCGTACGGAATGCCCAAATATCCCTGCATGAATTCGACGACCGATTTGGGGAAACTCAATTCTTCAGCACGATCAAGGACGTCCTGTCCAGAGAGTTTATTCTGAACCATAAACTGGGCCAAGTCTCCGACCGTTTTGCTGGACGGTGTGACTTTAATGATGTCACCTAGAAGGAGATTAGCCTCTCTGTAAGCTTTCTTGATATCCTCAAATTGATTGCCCAGTCCGAGTGAATAGGCCTGGAATTGCAAGTTGGTGTACTGGCCGCCTGGAATTTCGTTGAGATAGACATCGGCGTTGCCCGATTTCATGGTAACGCAGCATTCAAACGGAGCGTACAATGTACGTGTTTGTTCCCAATAAGCCGAGTAGTCGCTGACAGACTCTAGGGAAAGACCCGTGTCCAATTCCGAGCCCTGAAGGCTGGCCACAACAGCGCCCATAGACGGTTGGCTAGTCATGCCAGACATGGAATCGACAGCTACATCCACAACATCAGCTCCAGCATGCGCGGCGGCCAGCATAGACGCGACTCCAGCTCCAGACGTGTCGTGAGTGTGGACGTGAATCGGAATGTCTGGATGGCGTTGGCGGATTCCATCGATGAGCATCGTGGCTGCTCGAGGTTTCAAGAGTCCAGCCATATCTTTGATGCAGAGTACGTGCGTGCCAGCTTTGACTAGCTCGTCAGCAAGATCCAGGTAATAGGGAAGGGTATACTTGGTTCGTGACGGATCGGAGACATCACCGGAATAAGAAATTGCCGCCTCAACAACACCACCGGCCTTGCCCACAGCATCAATGCCCAAAATCATGTTGGGCAGGTAATTAAGAGAATCGAAAACGCGGAAGATATCCATCCCTGTTGTATCAATGATAAATAATCAAGATTCCATTTTTTTGCAATAATATCATAAATAGTTTACCTGTCTGGACGGCTAGTTCGCAAAATTTATAAACCACGTTGTCTGGGTAACTAGTATACCCGACGGCATTGGCTCCACGCAATAGCATTTGGAATGGAATATTTGGCATGATACGCCTCATTTCCTCCAATCGTTCCCACGGGCATTCGTGAAGGAATCGCATGGCTACATCAAACGTGGCGCCACCCCAATTCTCCAGACTGTAAAGCGACGAGAAATTCTGCGCCACAAACGGTGAAATTTTCAGAAGATCGTGTGTGCGAACTCGGGTGGCAAGAAGCGACTGATGGGCATCGCGGAACGTTGTGTCCATTAGCAATAAACCCTTGTGGTTGCGGACGGCCTTTGCGAATGCTTCCGGACCTTGTTCGGTAAGAATGTCACGGAATCCGGTAAGTCTTTGGGATAAATCAACTTGTGGAACTAGCGGGACTACATCCGCCGGTTTGAGATCGGTGCCCAGCGGAGTGAGCGGCCCATTGACCAGAACGTCACCGACATAGTTGAGCAACTTTTGTGCGCGGTTTTGGGACGGTACAAACTGGAAAAGCTCCGGATGTTCGTCAATAAAGTAGGTGTCCAATGTGCCCGTTAGAAATTTTTGGTTCTCCAACACGTTGAGAAGGAATGGTATATTAGTCTTGACACCGCGAACGCGGAATTCTCTTAGCGCACGGACCATTTTGGCGGCTGAAGCCGGCAAATTTCCAGCATGAGCAATGACTTTGACGAGCAACGAATCATAATAGGGAGAGATAATGGCGCCAGCAAAAGCTGATGCACTATCCAAACGAATGCCCATGCCCTCTCCGCTTCTAAAGACTTCGATACGGCCAGTATCCGGCTGGAAGTTTTTAGCTGGGTCTTCTGTCGTCATGCGACACTGAATCGCACTGCCCTGGATTTTAATTTGACTTTGATCCAATCCTAATTCTGGTAGAGTTAGACCTTCAGCAATTTTGACTTGATGTTGAACAAGGTCGATACCCGTCACTTCTTCAGTTACGGTATGCTCTACCTGAAAATTGAAATTCGACCTCGATTATCGAGAAAATGGTTTAACGAAATAACCACACATACCTGCAAACGGGCGTTAACCTCAATGAAATAATGGCGACCTGCTTCATCCACCAGAAATTCGACGGTGCCGGCATTCTCATAACCGACGTGATTACAAAGTCTGACGGCATCGGTGGTCATGCGATCGCGAACTTCTTGGTTAAGATTGGGTGCTGGGGCGATTTCAACCACCTTTTGATGCCGTCGCTGGACTGAGCAATCGCGCTCGTAAAGGTGAACAACGTTTCCAGCACGATCACCGAGAATTTGCACTTCAATGTGCCTTGGTCTCTCGACAAATTTTTCGATAAACATGGCACCATTGCCAAAAGCTGCTAGTGCTTCGGAGGTTGCACGTCGGAAAAGTTCTTCCACCTCTTCCATTTTTCGGACGACACGCATACCCCGGCCACCGCCACCATACGCAGCTTTGAAAATGACGGGAAGACCGTATTCCCGGCAAAAGTTTACCGCTTCCTCAGTCGTTGTCACTGGCCCTGATTGAGAAGGCAAAAGTCAAGTACGAGATCTGGTCAATCTGAAAAGAAACATTACCAGGTGTTCCAGGGACAATAGGAACATTCGCTTCAATAGCAGCCTGCCTAGCAGCCACTTTATCACCCATTTGGTGGACAACGCGAGGAGACGGACCAATAAAACGGATACCGCTATCAACACAGGCTTGCGCGAAATCAGCTCGCTCGGAGAGGAAACCGTAGCCCGGATGAATGGCGTCGACGCGATTTTCCTTAGCAACACGGATAATCTCGGGAATGGACAAGTAGGCTGCAACAGGAGGCAAACCTTTGCCAACCAAGTAAGATTCATCTGCCTTTTGTCTGTGCACTTGCATTTTGTCTTGCTCTGAATAGATGGCTACAGAGCGAATGCCCAATTCGCTACAAGCACGAAATACTCTGATAGCAATTTCACCTATTTCAAAATACATGTAAACAGTTAAAAGAACTCTACAATTTTGTGCACTAATTTAGTACCTCTATTAGCAACCAGAACTGATCGGATAGGTTTATACTCCACATCTTTGCATTTGTTAGGGGAATAATTTGCTTGAGATAAATACAGTTGAGTACTGGGGCAGCAATTTTTATTGTTTAAAAGACGCAGGGGTAAGCCAGTAAGGCCCCATCTGGATACACAAGCTCCCAGCATATTGAATGTAGACCTAACAGGTGTAAGTTTCAAGTTTTAACAATGTCAGAGTCTTCACTGGAGAGGTCTTATCTATGTTGCTAGGCAAGCACAACTGAGCCAGAATTGAGTTGGATGACGGGTAATAAAGACTGAAGGGACTCATCACGCTGACGCCGCCAGAAGCACGTAAGACAAAACCTCGCCAGTGGCAAAACGTTGTTGTTTGCTTTTTCAACGTTATGACGCAAGCGGCCAAGGACTAAAGGGCGTATTAAATTTACCTTACCAATGAGATATAAACAATTAAAGGGAATCACGTTTGCTCCTCAGGGATTCCTTGCGCGTGTACGGAAGATTCTTTCCCTAAACGCAAATTGCTAAGAGGAGTAGCTGGCCTTTCAAGGATTATTTTCAGCTTGTGAGCCGAAATGACTTTTGCCTTCTTTATATTCGTCTGACTCTCCATAATATTGCAGGGTTGCACAATTCCTCCCCAAAAAATCTATGTTTTCTAAATTTTGTTGTTGTCAAGTTTCAAGACTGTCAACATGTTTAGGCAGCACCCATTATGAATGATTAAGCTTGTTGTTTGGTGGGCAAAGTCTTCTAACCTGTTTTCCTAGGTTGTACTACATCTAAATGGATGCTTTCGGCCACGTGATGGTAACATGATAAAATTTCACAATGATTCAGGAACCGACAAGCTTGGGGTAAAACGTAGAGGATTAGCATGATGCATTACGGTACGTGGCTATGCGGAATCATGTTTACCAGTTACTACATTTTAAGTGCAAACGTCTATGATTTTATCGCATCCACATCTTGCCCGATCAGCACTTTCTAGATTGCATTTGCACTATACACATACAATACAGACATTACAGAGTTATATTTTGTCCTCTTGCTCTCTAAGCCTTAAAAAAAACAGTAATAAACCGTATCGCCTACTTCGTAAGTGTTAAAATCACATTTTTGATTTCTTAAGCAAATGGATTCTGCCTTTTCTGCTTTCCGCATTCCGCGACAAAAAATGTTCCCAAATTTCATGGCATACTATTGTACTACTTATGGCAACAATGGCCATCGGCCAGACGAACTAATTCAACTAAATGAGATTTTTATCAAAGTTTAATGGTAAGACATTAAAATTTATTATTTGAAATTTATCTTCTGTTATATATAATAAAATAAATACCTTCATTACAGATATTTTTATTATACTGGTTTTCCGTATTCTTAATTACCTTTTTTTCATTTTATTACAGCATATTTGTAGACATGAGGAAGCTCTATTTATACATATAACTCCTCTAAGAATTTGTGCATATTTTGAATTGTTCTGCAGGAGAAGTTGTGAAATGGATTGGCTACTGGTACTTTGTTCTTTAGTTCACTTATTTGTGTGTCCTTTTACTAAAGTTGAAGAAAGTTTCAACCTCCAAGCCATACATGATATACTTTACCACCAAACAGACATCCAAGAGGTATAAAACATCTTATGCCATTTTCTCTCCATTCCTCTTTTTATGTCTTGTTTGAACAATCGGCAGTATGACCATCTCGAATTTCCTGGGGTAGTCCCACGTACCTTTCTTGGTCCTTTAGTGGTATCAGTGATAGCTGCTCCTTTTGTGGCTGTGTCTCGTGTCTTGGAATTTCCTAAAGATGTATCTTTATATTTAGGTAATGCTTCTTTGTACATTCATTGTTAGGTTAAATTAATAATTCATTTGACATCTCAGTGAGGTTTGCCTTGGGTGCTTTAGTCTTGTGGCCACTCTTAAAGTTGCAAAAGAGGATTAAGGGTACACTTGGCAAGGGTACATCAGACTGGTTTGTTCTCGTCACAGTTTCCCAGTTCCACTTTCTTTTCTACCTCAGTCGGCCTTTGCCAAACACTATGGCTCTTCCTTTAGGTATGTACTATAGTAAAACATAAATAGAAAATAAATTCAGTTTTGCCTCAGGGAAACTCCGCTTCTAATTGCCGATTTTGCATTGCGTAGTGCTTTTTGCATATTATTACTGGCTCGGTCAGCAGCATGGAAAATTCATCGCTTGTTCTGCGGCTGCAATACTGATATTTCGCGGCGAATTGGCAATTCTTCTCGGCTTGATACTGCTTGGGGAATTGTTGACCAGACGCCTTTCGTTATCCAAGTAAAATATTGGCCAAATTCTCGTTCAATACTTGTATGATTTTACAATTTTTTTTTTTAAAACCAGAACTGTGTTTATTGCCGTGCCATTCGGACTCCTCTTTCTATTTCTGACGGTGTTCGTGGACTCCTTCTTCTGGCAACGGCTCCTTTGGCCTGAAGGCGAAGTCCTTTGGTACAACGTGGTTTTGAATAAGAGTGGCGACTGGGGTGTATCCTTTTAAAAATCAAAAGATAAATAATTTCAAACTTTATACGATGTAATCCTTAACGTTAACCCAAATTTAGACTTCACCATTTTTATGGTACTTTTACTCTGCCATCCCACGAGCAATGGGAACATCTTTAGCTCTATTACCCGTGGGCATGTTTTTCGAAAGAAGAGTTTGGCCTCTGGTACTACCAGCGCTTTTCTTTGTGCTGGCCTATTCCTTCCTTCCCCACAAGGAATTACGATTCATCATTTACGTCATACCGCTACTGAATATAGCTGCTGCCGCTGCCTGCAGTCGATTGTAAGGGACTATGGATATATTTATAAAAAATTAGTCCTTTAATTCTACATCCTTGAAAGGTGGGAAAACCGAACAAAAGGCAAATGGTTCGCATTACTGGCTCTGGTAGCTATTGGGCACTTGGTAGCCAATTTGGTGTTGACTAGTTTCCTGCTCGTGGTCTCGCGTGCAAATTACCCTGGTGGGGAAGCCCTCTTCCTTCTTCACAAAATGGAAGGCCGCGAGGCAAACGTGACAGTTCATATTGATGTTCTCGCTGCTCAAACGGGCATCTCCCGCTTTGGACATCTCCACAACAACTGGATGTCAGTATTGAATGCCCACATTAATATAAAAAGATGAAAACTTTTTCAAATTTAACTAGGTATGACAAAACGGAGAATCTCAAACCAGGAAGTCCGGAACTACGAATGTTTTCACATCTGATTGTTGAAGCGAAAAGTAAACATGGCTACAATCTACGACCGTATGCGGAAACGCATGAAATAGTAGCTCATATCGAAGGTTTCTCGCATATCCGCTCTAGCTACAATCATTTTCCGCCAATTAGAATCAAAACCAAGCCGTGTCTATTCATTCTGAAAAACAAGTATTTGCCAAAGGAACCAGATTTCTCCTTCACTCTGAGAAAACACCCAGTCGAATCTGCGGAAGTGTTGCTACCTTCAGCAACCGAATTTGAAAATAGGAACCATCTTGATGGTGAAGGGTTAATCATTGAAAATTCAACTGGCATACCTGATTTGATTGAAAATTCAAAAGATTAATTAAAATTTCATGTGTGTTGTGTATCCATCTAGTCAGATTACAGCTGCACAAACTGTTTACAGTCTTTTTTATTTCTCATTATTTGCCTATATACAATCTAACTGATACACATGATGAAGACTGGATAGCTTAGCCTTTCTTGGGGAAAGAGAACTCATAGTAGAACTGCAAACTCATCCCCATGCTGACAGTGACAAGTGCTGAGGTCAAATAGAATAGGGCACGGTCAGTGCCGGTTTTTTCATGAACCAAATTACCATCAGCACGCTGAAATTTATTTAAAAAATAAATTGTTAGTAGGAAACCTTAAATGAATGTAGGACAATAAATCATTCTTTACAAGAACAATTCATTCACTACAATTCCATTACGTGAAGATCACAGTGTTCATTCAAATACAATTGAGATGAACAAACTCAAAGACAAAATGTATCATTTAATAGACAAATACTTAAGAGATCTCTAGAAATGGAAGGAATTAGGAGATTCGCATACCTGGAAAAATTCTTGTTTGGCTTTGATTTTAGCCAGCTCTGGTGTGAGTTTGGCCGAGCTCATTTGACGGGCGCTAGTCATGCGCGAAATTGTTGCAATACGCTTCATAAAAGAAAATTTTGTGATAACCATTAAAAACTAAAAATGGTTGAGAAATGAATATTAATTACCTGGATAGTGTTCATGGTGGAACTTTGGACAGGACGTGCAGAGCTTTCGACACTCAATGGCGGCTTTGTGGATTGACGACGGAACTAAGTATCGTCAATCGATTTAACTATTGTTGAAAATATATCGATTAAAATATTACGTGGCGGTTATTCAAATCATCACTGAAAAATCTTATATTGATGAATATCTTGGGATTTCATAAGAATATCGTCCCGAATAAAATTCTAATCTATCAAGTGAATGTTGAGAAAATTTATTTTTTTATTGCTTCTACAAAACTGTACGTTTTCTGTCGTATTAGTGTTTCGTCTTTGCTAATTTCAAACATCAAGTAGCCGTTAAATACCCATCCCCCATTCCATTATCGCACTATTGCAAAGTAAAAGATGTCCACTCCAATAAATTTAGAACACAGATTTTTTTAAAGGCTAGTGCAAATGTTTTAGAAGAACTTTCTTAGTCTCTTTTTCGGTTAGACGTTTATCGGGGAATTTCACCAAAATATAAACAATGTTACACTTTTTTCCTAGGTCCTTAACCTAAGGCAAGACATTGTGAAATCTTTACACGTTAGAAAAACAAAAAAGAAGTTCATGGATATCGTTGTGGCCATTTTTCAACGAGATTGCATCTGTCAAGATTGTTGCAAGTTCCTGCCACTTTTGACGGAGGGTCCAACGACAGAAGATATTTGACAACGAATTCTAAGCTCGTGCATTCAACGTCTTTTGTTCAATCCATGTTACATTAATGAACTTGGATAGTATTAGTTTAACATTAATAAAGAGACGATAAAAAAAGTACTGTTTAATTGGCTCTCTTGTGCTCACGATTCCAAGGCAATAGATTCAAATCCCGGGATCGAAGAAATGTGATATTTAATTGCAGCAAAGAGAAATTCCGGTCCCCTTCGCACCAATCACAATTGGAGGAATCACACTACAGAATTGTGTCCTAAGTTGGCTAGTTGCAAACGGTCCTCTTGGCTGGACTATGACCATACAATTAAATACATTTTCATGTTTATCCCATGATTTATGATTCCAAAGTCACCTTCTTCTAATCCAACTTAGTAATGCTTCAAATATTCTACCGAGTTTTGTGTCACGCTTAAGGATCAAACAAACACAGTAACAGCAATAAATGGAACACACATAAAATCTAGACTTTAAGCATTCAGTCGCGATTGAAATACGGATAGGTAAACCACATGACAACAACAAGAAAACCACATTCACCTGCACAACTGTAATAACATTTCACCATATGTAGGAACGGTGTCAGAGTCCAAACAGATACGTACTTTAGAGGAGGTCACATGGCCGGCGTATTCACTATGAAACATCTCTGTAGAATCGGTAAGGCCAGATGCTTTTAACTCAGCTGGTAAGGCTACTATAAATGAAGCGACAGGCCCAACGTTCATTTCACAAGATCACCAGCTTCTGTTTAAAGGTGAATTATACAAACCAAACTCACCATGAAGCTCGTAGCTTTATTCACGGTTTGTATCGTCACCATTCTGCAGGTGGAGGCCAATGCTGGTAAATGACCTAACTTTTTCTTCCTCATTTTGCTGTTAATTACAGAAAGAAAAAATAAATAATTAATTTCATTTGAAAATTATAGTTGAAAGGGCAACTGTAACTGATGCTGAGCTAAAGGCTCTTTCTCAGCAGCTTCACATCGATGATGTCAATGCTGTGCAAGGTATCGTTCTTAATATGCAATCGACCACCACATCCGGTAGCACGACAGACAGGGCTCCAATGCCGTAAGCGCGTCACATCCGTAATGTCACGAGGAAGTATAAAATAATTTGTCTAAATACCATAAATAGGTTGTTTTCAAGTGTTCCAGCCGACGCCTTTTCCGGGCCAACAATCAGCGCTCTGTTGGCCCTTTTCGACAATTACGACGAGAATTGTAAAGTGACGGAAGTCGTAACAGCTGGAGAAACAGCCGAAGATAACGCTTTCCTTGATGCAATTTTGGACACGAGCGTCATGCAACAAGCCCATCAGTTCCTGGTATCTAAAGGTACACTGCAGTTAGATTTATTTTGCAAAGCGTGCAACATTTCAAACGATTTCTATGTATAACAGGGTTGGCTAATGCTGATATTGCCGTCTTCAAGGAGTACCTGCGTCAAATTTGGCTCGGCCAATACAATCGCGGTGGTGGAATCCAAGGATCCTCTGGACTGGAACACATTTTCCTAGGCGAGAAGGATGGAAACAGCATTTCTGGCTACCATGGCTGGATCAAATTTTATCGTGACGAGCAAGCTGGAAGAATGAACTATTTGGGCTACATGAAAAAAATTGATTTAGGAGTGGTAATTAGTTTTTGTTCTTTACAAGATCTACAATGTTAAAATTACGTAACATTTATTCTTTTGAATCGAAAACAGAGCTCCGTCATTGAAATGCCAATGAACTGGGATGGCCTTTACAAGTCGATTAGTTCCATTTCTGTGTCTGGCAGTCCTGAAATTGAATTGGCAGTGGCTACGGTTTGTTTCCTGGCCAGGCCCAATGCCAAGTGCCCCCTCCTGGGCGCGGATGGCACGCCGTACGCTTACCAGACGTACACGCTGCAATACAACGGCAAGACTTACGTTGGCAGCGCCTATCCAACCTACTAGTCCCTTGTGTGCAACATTATTTCATTTTTGCAACAACATTTTGAAATGACGATTAACTGTACTGGCATTAAATAAACCGCTTGATGGTTCATCAAGTACGCATGAAACCGTTCAACTCTCAACATGAAGAGAACGATAATAGCAGAATGATAAGTAAGAACATGTGAACGTGACTCTAGCCCCACGATAAGCTAAATCGTGATAGCCTCATTTAGTTCATTATGGGTTTTTTATACCGTGTGCTTCGAACTGTTCGAATTGACCCTGTGCAGTCATGATGTAGCCATACACGTCACGTGTACACGGTCACCAAGCTCAGCTGTACAATCAGACAACTCTGACGTAAATCCATATTCCTTTCTCGACAAGGAATAGATTTATTGCTTACGCAAACAATAGATTGAAGAGGGATTACGCGGATAAAAGAAGACAAACAACAAAAGGCTGATATCAGTGAAAAACAAATAAATGGATACCTGGTCGTGTGTGTGTGTAGTGGAGTTGTAATCGAACGATGCCTTAATAATCTACCGTTGCTTGCGACCTATTGGAGCAGGCAATCGAGTCACGCCTTCACCATGGCATTACCATGCAGGTAGCACTATATAAACATGTAAAGGTTCGACGGTCGATCCAGGAGGCGAGTGAGTACTTCCAAGTCACTGGATCCCAACTGTAGGCAATTAATTAACAATTACATTTTTCTTTTGAATTAATTCATTTTTATACCTGGGGTTTAAAATATAGGGAATTATTAAATAAAAAAAACAAAGAAATGATGAAATTTTTGACCTTGGTTACCATCTGTGTGGTGATGATGAGTGGCTCATTAGTCGACGCTAAGCCTAGCTTCCGTCAACGTAAGTTTTTTTTCTTTCTTTAAATCATTACAACAAAAAAAAGGAACAAATAAAATAAAATAATAATTTTTAAACCAACCTAGTTGTTTTGGGTAAAGCGGATGATTCTTGCGTCGGCAGATGCGGAATTGCCGGAACTGATTTGACCAAGCCTTGCCAGTGCAATCCATCCTGTCAGCAATACAACGATTGTTGCGCTGATTTCTTGCCAACTTGCAATACTTGCGAGGGACGCTGCACAGCCGGTTACGACAGCAAATGGCCGTGTCAGTGCAATTCTGAATGCAGTAACTACAACAACTGCTGCCCAGACAAACCAGATCTTTGCGGAGGCACCGGTAAAACACTTGTTTGTTTTTTTCTTTTCCCGTAGTCAACTTGTCAATTTCATAATTGCGAATTCACCTCCTTTTTGTTCCACAGGTGGTGGAGCCGTAACGGATGCTGAGCTTAGGGCTCTTTCCCAGCAGCTTCATATTGATGACGTCAATGCTGTCCAGGGTATCGTCCTCAACATGCAATCGACCACGACATCTGGCAGCACCACCGATAAGGCTCCATTGCCGTAGGTTTCGTTATGACGTCACTGTCGATGGATGGGGTTCTCTCCAATAATTGAAAATACGTTACGCTTTTCAAAGGTTGTTTTCGAGCGTTCCAGCTGATGCCTTCTCTGGCCCAACAATCAGCGCTCTGTTGGCCCTTTTCGACAATTACGACGAGAATTGCAAAGTGACTGAAGACGTTACACCTGAGGAAATTGCCGAAGATAATGCTTTCCTGGACGCCATCTTGGCTACTAGCGTCATGCAGCAAGCTCATCAATTCCTCGTCTCTAAAGGTTTTAAAAAGAATTATACATTTTTTAAAATTCATGTTTCGAATTCAATGATATTTACAATCATTTCCAGGTTTGGCTGATGCTGACATTGCTGTCTTCAAGGAGTACCTGCGTCAAATTTGGCTCGGTCAATACAACCGCGGTGGTGGAATCGAAGGATCTTCTGGATTGGAGCACGTTTTCCTCGGCGAGAAGAACGGAAACAGCATTTCTGGCTACCACGGCTGGATCAAATTCTACCAAGATGAATTGGCCGGAAGAATGAACTACCTGGGCTACATGGCCAAAATCGATCTCGGAGTGGTCAGTTTTCCTACTTTGATTCTTAAATTCTAGTTTTATAATTCAAGTTATTTAAAAATGAATTGCAGAGCTCCGTCATTGAAATGCCAATGAATTGGGACGGCATCTACAAGTCAATCAGTTCCATCTCAGTCTCAGGCAGCCCCGAAATCGAATTGGCCGTTGCCACTGTTTGTTTCCTGGCCAGGCCCAATTCCAAGTGCCCTCTTCAGGGCGCCGATGGCACAGCCTATGCTTACCAGACCTACACCCTTGACTACAATGGCAATACTTATGTTGGTAGTGCTTACCCCACCTACTAAATTTGTAATGAGATGATTTGTAATCGCCTCCCCATTAAATTGTCACCTGCCGATATTTTCAAATTCTTTTCGCCATACCTGTCACAAAAATCAAGAATTAATTCATGATAGAAACGGGCTTGCGAAATAAAACACAACGTCTACGTTAAACACGATAATTATAAAAACTTACTATCCGAATCATTGCCCATGAATAGGTTGTCAACGCCATCTATCGACAAGAAAATTAAGTTAGTGCATTCGCTTTATTGCGGCAAAAAGAATCAATTATACATCATCATTCTAAAGGACAAGTTCTAAAAAACCTTGATTTCCTTAATTTTGGGACAAATAAATAATTTTACTGGGACAAACGCAAAGAGTGGGGGGAGGGATGTTGGTTATTCGATCGCTACACGACAGTCTACATTTTCAATGACAACGCTACGATATATCCGCATAATACACGTACAAAGTAAAACATACTAGGTACGAACTGCCTTGTACATATTTTTCATCTGTTGCAGGCGTTCGCCGATATCAAGTTACTCATGGCCAGCAGAGCCATTAATTTGAAACTTTGAACTCTGCTCTCGTTCGTAGACGTATTTTGAGGACACGGACTAAGCTACACACACACACACCCTATCTGTTATTTATCATCTGCATTTTTATGTTGTAATAGATCGTAGTACACCGTCCACTCTGAAAAAAACCCAACAAGTTTTTTTTGTGCTGATATCTGCGGCCAAACTTTTTTTTTAAACCACGTCTAATCCCGTTCTCAATCGAGCCGACTAATTTAAATTCTTTAGCATCTTTATCTGTCCCCCCTTTAGCAATGGCGTCAGCAAAACGTTGCTAAATGAGATGAAACTGTTCAGTCTGTGACTTGGTACATGGGATTAAACTTTGGCCATAATTTTATTGCACGATGGATACATAATGAAATCATCGAGTAGAACCGGTTTAAGGCTGATTGTGTGAATGTCATTGAAGAGACTAGAATGCGACACACAAGTCAGATGGCCGTGCTCGGAATAAGGACAAAGATTTCTCACAGAAATTCTTTTCCTGGCATTGCGTATCGTATTGAATTCCAATCACATTCAATTTGACACCTCCGTGTGGCTATATTTGGCCCACGAAGGTTATTTTATTTGACTTTTTGATTGAGGAATGACGTCGAATTGAAGGAAAGCGATTTTCATCGAAGGTCGATTAATTTTGCATTCGTTTATCGACGATACGATTTCCATCCACTTTTCCTGGTTTCGAACGATTGAATCAAGTCAACAAAAAGGTGACTACAGCTCGATGTAGTCCTATAGAACTTTATGCACCAGGGTAGGCCAATAATTATTGAGACCGCAATCTATACTATCGAAGTTTACTGTCAACACGGGGCGTCGATTTGATTTCAAAAGGTCATCGTCTCTTTAAACAAAAATGCTGACTTGAGCACAGAGCGAAAACAACTAACCGTCATGTGGTGGGAGATTGGCAGCTATTCGACAGGTGATTTATCTTGGTGATCCACGCCATCATGTGAGTTATCCTAATCAAAAGAGGTATCGCGGTATCATGGGAAAATTTGAAACCTGTAACATTGCCAGACGGTGTGCAAATAAAGAAACGAAATAAATTTTTTAGGCTTAAAAAGTTCGTGCCGTGTACAACAACAACATGTTGTCGTTGCAGCGATTTTATCTCATGAACCGGACCTACTATGTTATAATAAAATGTTGATGTTCGTCATCTTCATTAAAATTGCCATAAAATGGCGCAATAAAAGATCGTAAAATAATTGATTGTAGGCATACCTTCCAATGTTGCAAACAAAAACAAGCTGATTCATGTGATGGGCCAGATTAAATTGCTTAACCTTCACAGCCATTAACAGAGACCCTATAAACCCTCTCTGATAAGGTGAAAACACCACGTCTGTAGACAATACATATGATCAAATCAAAAACATTTGTTAACTTCCCAACTACGCAACAACGAGAAAAGAGAAAAAAAACTCACCCTCGTGTGATGAACGTGCTGCATTTCATTGATGTTTTTCTGGACAAGATGGCGCGTGTCGGGTGAACTTTGAATACGATCAGATGAAACATTTCGTTTCAACAAGTTATTGATGAACACGACGTTGAATGCCGATATAGGCCCAAGAGGGGCGTTTTAATGGCAGCACGTGACGTCACGTAACCATGTTCTTCCCTCGTGTGTAAACACCATGTTGTCTTTTGCTTTCAATGTAATCTTTCTTTAAGGGAAAAAAGGAATGTTATTTGAACACTGACGACAATGCCCTCGACTTTGAAACATTTTTCTGAACAAAACAACCCTCGGCCCACCCCTCGTTTCTCTCTCTCTCTCGAAACCGATAACTGCACAACAACCACCCAGCAGAAACTTAATTGTGCTAATCAGTACCAGGATAATTTTCGCCCACCAGGAGGCTCCCTCTCTGACGGCGTGCAAGTTTCGTAAAATACGAGTAGGGGAGGTTCGTAGTTGATTCATTTCGACGTTGGTAACGGCCGATGAAAGACGTGTGGCGAAAAATCTGGTGGCCATTTAAGCTGTGATATTTATCTTAGACAAATTAATTAAGATTGTATAATAGTGCCTTTACGGTTGAACACCAAGCCAAACGACGACAAGATGCATAAAATTACTTCACACTTCATGTCCATAGTTCGACCAGGTTAGTCGTCGGCCATATTGTCTCGTGTGTCTGTGTTTTGCGTGTGTTTTGCTCCTTATTTTGATGATGACTTTCTTTTTCCACTTGTTGCTGTTTCGAGCAGCATTGACAGTAGAGAACGCTTCGCCCACGAGGAAACCGACATTGACGGCACTAGTCTCCTCGGCTCAAGTTATGGAAACGGCCAGCAAGAAATATGCCGTAAGTTTCATTTCTCCAGAAATTTGATCTTTCTTATCGTGTGTAGTCTGGGTTCTTTTGTGCAATCTATTTCACTTGACAGATATATAAGCTCTCATTGTGAGTAAGAGCTTTTGATTTCACAATTGGGGCTTGTTCACTTCCTTGTTTCAAATCTATTTTTAAACCTAATGGGAAAAAAATACACACAGCTAAATTTAATGAATGCGTTGACAGGTGTACCACGTCGAAATGAAGGACGGCTCACGTTCATGGGACGTCTATCGTCGGTATACCGAATTTTGTCGGCTCCACGCTGCCCTTAAGAAACAGGTAATTCTATTTTTCGTTTCAATTTAAGGATTTTCTCAAGATTGACTGAATACAAATTTTAGATAGCTGGTCTGAATCTGAAATTACCGGGCAAACGACTTTTCGGAAGTAATTTTGATCCGGCTTTTTTAAAATCACGTTGTGACGGACTGACTGAGTACATCCGGCTGATTATCAACGACGGCCGACTCCTCCCCATGTCAGTTATTTGTTTTTTCAAACTGAGTCGTCGTTTTCTAATCTTATTTCCGCGTAAAATAGACGGGAAGTGAGAGAATTCCTGTCGTTGGACGAACGCAGCAACGCCAAGAAATCGGCCACATCTGACGACAGCGGCGTCGAGACGAGTAGCGGCAATGAGTCAGGAGGTGACGGTCGACAGGCAGCCCGTAGTAGCGAAGATGACGAATCCGACGAGTCACGACCCGGTTCTGCCGTGATGAACATCCATCTGTCCCAGCGTTCCATGCCCATCGCCAAAGGAAACATAAATCTAGGACCTTCCGAACGGCCGTAAGTTTTGTGACAACTCCCTTTAACTGGTACTCGAAAAATGTATTCATGATGAGCCATTTCCGCATTTTTTAGGTTGAAACCAGATGATTTTGAATTCTTGCGCGTGCTCGGCCGTGGCAGTTTCGGTAAAGTGTTGCTGGCCCGTCGTTACGCCGACCAGCATCTCTACGCCGTCAAAGTCTTGGAGAAACGTGCAGTGGTTCGACGTAACGAGACCCAACACATCATGGCCGAACGCAACGTCTTGCGCAATAATCAACTTCATCCATTCCTAGTCTCTCTCCATGCCTCATTTCAAACGAGAGAGAAACTCTATTTTGTTCTCGATTTCGTCAATGGCGGAGAGGTAAACAATGAACCCTCGTTAACTCGGATCAACTCAAGTATAATCACGTTTTCATTTCGCTTAGTTATTTTTCCATTTGCAACGAGAACGGCATTTCAGCGAAGCGCGGGCCCGTTTCTACAGCGCCGAAATGGCCTCAGCGCTGGGCTATTTGCATTCGGCTGGAGTCGTTTACCGCGATCTGAAGCCTGAAAACATTTTGCTCGACAACGAAGGCCATTTGGTCTTGACAGATTTCGGATTGTGCAAAGAAGGACTGGTGGACAGCGACCAGACGACGGCCACGTTTTGCGGCACGCCCGAATATTTGGCTCCGGAAGTGATCCGCAAAGAGGCTTACGGTCGTTCGGTCGACTGGTGGTGTCTTGGCGCCGTCCTCTACGAAATGCTTTACGGATTGCCTCCGTTCTACAGTCGCGACACGGCCGTCATGTATGACGCTATTCTCAACAAGCCACTCCATTTCCGCGATCACATTCCAGTCTCACAGGCCGGCAAAGATATCCTCAGTGCCGTAAGATTTTTCTATTGTCCTACTGATTTATAAAATCTATTTCTCATGTGCGTGCATACCCGAAAACAGTTGCTGCAAAAGGATGGCAGAACTCGATTGGGCTCGGGTCCGGCAGATTTCGAGGATGTCCGTAATCACGATTTCTTTAGCTGTCTGAATTGGGACGATCTTATGCAGCGAAAAATGACACCACCATTCCGGCCTGAACTGGTATTTTCTTTTTTCCCACGTCCTTCTTTTACGTGAGACGTCATAATTTTTATTTAAAAAAAAATAATGCAGAACGATGCTTACGATTTGCGCAATATTGATCCGGAATTTACTCGAGAACCAGTGCCCGCCTCGCTGCTTCAAGCCCGTTCTCTCCGTGCCGCTTCGTCATTGGGTTGCCGTGACGGCGATAATGTTTTTGCTGGATTTTCTTATGTGCCTACTACCCTCTCATGAAACAAAAGAAAAATCATTCCGATCCCCTTCGATCCTTACCCCCCACCAATCCAACGCGTTTTACGGATAAGAAATCATTCCACACTGTTTTGTGCTAGTCCCTCGTTTATTGAATTTATTACCACCCCCCTCCCTATTTACCTACCTAGTCTACAAGCCATCACGCACACGTACGAAACACGTTTATTCACCCAAATACTCTATGGCAAACAAATTTTGTTAAATAGTTTTCCTGGCATGTTTTTTTTTTTTCTCCGTGTTGAATTCCCCCCTTACCAAAATGTTTGAAGCAAAGAAAACCCACGTTAAATTTATATGTTAAAAAATATTCTAACAAAGAAAAAGAAAAAAAAAAGTACAAGTTTTTTCGAAGCAGGAAAAATGCGAATCTGATTATATTTGATTTGAACATGCATAACCAATTAAATTGGATTTTTCTTTAATTTTGAGCGTGCGAGGATAGGCCTCGCTCGGCGCAATTCCTGACGCACGGTTTTACGTATCTGCGCCGTTAAACGGCGCTCAAACAAACGTAACCACAACTTGCCAAAATGTTGATCGTCATCGACGTCGTTAGCGCAGGAAGAAACATTAGTGCTTGATTGACTAGAAGAAAGCTGTTCTGTGGTAGATTTTGCCGGTGTAGGACACACAATGTTTTCGAGATGATTGACGTGAAAGTGCTGAGAAGTTTCCAATTGGCCAAGTCTAGCTTCGTTGACTCGCCTGTAAAGACGCTGCTGCTGCTGCAATAGGGTAGTCATATCGGTCAGTACTCCGCGTAGAGCAGACGAATCGTACGACTGGTGTATGGAACGGGCATGCGATAAACGTTGCTGAAGCCTCTGAAGTAAATCGTCCGTCTTGTCCAGCTCGATACGTAATTCTTCTTTAACATCGTCTAAATTATGATTCCAATCGCACGCATCGGTTTCTTCAGTGGCTGGCTTTTGGGTGGAAGAAAGACGTACACGATAGGCCTCCGTAGCCAACTGCAATACGGATATTATCGGATCAATCTAAATGGTAAGAAAATGGATGAATTATCCACTCGTTCGTGCCAGAGAAATGTACAGTAACGAAAACCTCGTGAGTAGTGATGGATTCCGGCATGTCGAGACTTGCTTGTGAGAAAACCGTGGAGGGTGGTGGAGTTACGTAGACGGTGGGCAGAAGCGCGTTGGCCAGCATCCGGCCACTTATGAAACCACTGCTTTGCTCCGATTGTTGGCAGACAATGTCTTCCGCAGGCTCCGCACAAGCCGTAGGTTCTTCGTCAAGGTCTACGCATTCTTGGCGGCGAAGGCTGGACCTTCGCGAGCTGGTCAAGCTGGAATTACGTGAACCCGGAGGTTTCATCATAGGGTTAGTGTTGAAACTAGTAGAAGGCGGATTAGTGGGCGTCACGGCCGATTCTTCCATTTCCACCAACACTTCCGGATGGGGTAATTTTAAAGTGAGTGGTTCGGCTGATTGTCCTGGTGGATACTCAAAGCTGCTGCAACTTGTCGGTCCTGAATTTTTGCGTAACATCCGTTCGTACAAACGGGCAACGATATTTGATGGCCGACGTGTGGGAGGACCAACCAGTCCCCTGTAGCCCAGCGAACCAGTTTCGAAAGTATCATTCATTTCTTGTTGGGTTTGGTAGAATTGGTCGATATCCACACCACGCATCTATTGAATATATACCCATTTGTTGTTTAGGAAATACAATATTTGATCTTTTTAATCGAATTACCTGAGACGGCTGGAGGAAACGTTCGGGCACTCTGTCTAATCCGTGGGATGGTCCCCCAAATCCCATTTGTAGAAGCAAATCTTCGGCTGATGGAAAACTGTCTTCATCGTCGCACAGTCCAAAAGCCTCCAACGTGGAAGAATCGAAAGAGAATGTTCCTTCTGAATTGGTCCTGTCCAGACGCTGGGCCGCAAACGCTGTACGAAGTATGGCCGTTCTGTCTTGGCTGACTCTTTCTCTGAAATTAGTACTGGGAATTTTCATTATTATAAGGATTTTTTCCCCCCAGTAACAAGGCAAGATGCCTGTTTAAATTTTGCTCACCCAGATCCTTCGACAGCAGATACCACGGACAGCCTATCCCTGGCCTTTCTAGTGGCCTGGGCCAGTTGGTAGACATCTGTTGCACTGTGCTTGCCCCCATGGTTGAGTCCCAAGATTCCTCTCTTCCTGACAATAAAGTCACTGCCAGCCAATACTGCAAGGGAATAAGATGCATTATAAAATGAATAGAGCTAGGGTGTTGTTATATCTAAACTGGGTTCGACGGTAGAATTGCAGTCGGTATTCACATTTGCAGCGTCGTGATCTCCAGGCAAGGAAGCCACCCACTCCCAGCAAGAATTGTAACCTTTTGTGGGATAGCCTGACTCGTCATCTGGACGAATGTGATTGGTGATGGTGCAGCTACTCATTGAAATTCACAGTCACATTCATCATAAGAAAAACACCTGGAAAGTGAAGAAATGATCTATGCTGTATAAGAAATAAGAAAAAAGACAGAAAAAGAAATTTTACCTTACCACCTGTTTGATCAACTGTTTTTATTTCCTGTTGGCCTTGGACACCTGTTGCACAACAAGGTTTTCCAGCTGTTGCCTCTAAATTTAGTTTAGATGAACGTCAAACAAGATGGCTCCTAGTTTCCGTAATGACACTGAACAAACAATGCGAAACCAAAGATCAAATGATGGACGGGATTTATCTTTCTTTTGTCTTAAACAAAAAAAATTCCTATCGTTAGTGACAGTTGGAGTTCTGTCGTTCTGTACTCAGCTGACTAACAGCGCGGGGGTACTTGATCAGCTGTCTAACACTCGGAGATGGCGCAACGTGTCAATGTTGCGATCTGAGTCGTTTCTCACTGGCCTCATCCCAGTGCGATTTACTCCTTCAAAAGAATGAAATAAAAGTTGACTAGTGAAATCAAAAACGGCTCACAAATGAAAAAAAAAAAACAGTAAATCAAATAAAAGGAAAATCTGAAAAGATTTCTGATTTGGCGCCATCGTGTTGTCAAGTGCATCACACACGGACGAAAGTCCCACCGACCTGTTTTGTTTAGACATTCCCGTCTCTCGAAAACGGAATCTCAATTAAAAAAAAAGAAGTAAGATCCTCCGCCGCCGAGAAACTGGAAAATCGTTCGAAAATGGGCACGGCCGGTGAAAGACTCTTGTCCGGAGGTGACCACACTTTAAAAGTACTGGACGCGTAGCAGTTGGTACGGAAAACCAAACTCAATATTAGAATGCACTGCAGTCAACAATTAAAAACGAGTTTTTACATTAGTATCTAAGCATTTATTAGTCTACGATGCTATATTAGTCGTTTAAGAAAATATGATGTGCTCAGAGAGCTTCACTGGATGATGTGATGTCGCGGATGCTGCCGAAGCGAGACTAAGCGCAAGTGCAGCCGAGGATTGCATTCTCTTTCTCGCTCGTTTGTTTTCTTCAATTTCTCTCTCTCCTTTTTTTTTTTTTTTTTCCCTTTTTTTTTTTTTTTTTTTTTGAAATACTGCTAGTCCATGTTTGACGATGCTTTGCCCTACTATCTCCTCGCGCCTCCCCCTCTTGCTTCCTATAGTTGAAAGTATACCGAAGACGACGAGAACGACGATCACCACCACCCAACAGCGAAAAAAAAAAAAAGGGCGAGTCTTTGGGGCCAGTTGTGACGTCATTGCCAACACCTCCCGAAAAGAAGAACGTGAGCCCTACTATAACATTTCTCCCGTTCTCTGTGTTGAGATGTGTAAGCTAGAAAAGCACAGCAACACACACACACACACACACACACACAAGCTGCTGTTGCTGCTGTCTCGTTGTCCGTCTTATTCGGTTGAATGTATAAGAACTGGGGGCATCCGGCGTGAGGCGGCCGGCCCCCTTATTCGGGAAAAGCCGGATCTTTCATAGTTCTCTTTTCTCAAAGGCCCTCAATTTCAATTCTCTCATTTTCTCTTTTTTTTTTTTTTTTCATTTGTCGTCGTCTTTACCACGGCAATCACATGTGACTATGCAATAATAATGATAATAATCAGCTTTCCTCTCTTGATCGTCAACTTTGTAAAATTGCTCATTTTGCGTTCATATCCAACCGTAGACTTGGTCATCTTTCTCAAATATGTTTAATATTTCGACGGCTTTCAGCGACACAGCAGCCATTTACATCGACCAGTGTTTGAACGAGGAAAAACAAAGTGTTTTTCATTGACAACGCACGTTGCATTGTGATTCAATTATGTCTAAATAGAAATTTGGTTGATTGAGGTGAAGCACCGCGTAGGTATTTCAGGAGAAAGGTGATGGTATTTGCTTCTTTTTTCTCTCAGTGTCTTTTATTTAAAAAAAAAAAAACAAAAAAGAATGATCTCTTTCTTTTTCCATAAAAAAATGTCTATAGCCAACGGAACGACTATAAATGCTACGAGGGCGACGAAGACGACGGTTCAAAATAGGACAAGAACCCCTCGTCGCGTCCTCGTCCTTGCCACCTGTGACCGGGTTTCGTTTCGTGCGTTCATTCTGTTCGGCAGCTCAGATAGAAAAAGAGAAAACCAGAAGAATAAGAGAACGTCCTTGCGCGGTCACTGACTCCCTTCGCTCTCTCAAAGAGATTCAACACACACACACACACTATACTGTATATATTACTATGGTAGTAGTTGCTTACGACTGCCGGGTACGCCCCTATACACCCTCTCTTCCGAACGTCATCATCGCAAATTATGTCATTATATTATTAATCATCACTCAAGTTAGTAAAGTTTACTCTTATCCACTTGATATTTGCCCTACGTTGCATTTGTTGATCCTTTGATTGATGATTTGCTCATTCCCAAAATTCAATTTTTCACAGAATTTAAGTTAAGTGTTACGGTACCTGTGTTAATAGTTTCATTCTTTTTAGCAGTCATAGAGCATTACGTAAGAAAATGAAGAATAGTTCGTAGATAAATTTCTGTCTATGGTATGCCCAGCTATCGGGTGAATATACGTAAAACATATGCACATACCACGCAAGTTTTTCTCTTCCAACAGACGAGGAAATTGAGAAAACACGACCAATGCACTCGGGCTACTCCACTTTCTCCCGGATCTGTCTGCCGGCGGGCCCCCAGTTAAAAATAAAAAAAAGGGGCTGTTTCACCTTATTTCTCTCCTCTTTCTCTACCTTTATTCACTATTACTTATTTTTCTTTTTAGAAACATGTTTGTTTTTTTCGGATAGAAAGAGAGAAAAAAAAAAGTTTCAAAAAAACTGCACACGGTGCCAAACGATTTTCAACTGAGCGTGATGTTGACAAGATGTCAACGGGAGCCGGAAGAGAAATCTCATTTCGCCTACATTTGGTTTAAGGGTGGAGTGCGCGCGTCCGCCATTTACAATCATCGAATGACTACGTCATTATTTTGAGAAATTTTGTTTTTCTTTATTGACAACTGAGAGAGGAATACGGTCAGAGGTACAGATGTTTTCGTTTCACTACGCGAAACTCGAAAACAGATCCTTATCGAAATACCCACTGTCACCACGGGAAAGGAAAAACCAAATGAAAAGGTAAAACAAGAAAATATTATCATTCTTTTTATGCGTGTGTGTATGGCACTTTATTCCGCTTGAATGGTACTGTAGGCGTAGCCATTTTCTAGTCTCATTTTGCGGTACCACAGCCCGCTAACCAGCAACAAGGCTACCAGCAACAGGCAGCTTAGTGAAGCCAGAAGGCTAATGACTAGTTTTACATACAACGATACAAGTTTTAGTTTTCAGATCCTAATATTCATTTAATTTGATTTGTTACCTAGCATGGCGTCGAAATTAGAAGCAGGCTTGATCAATTTGCACTCAACTTTAACGTCATCGCTCGTGACGTCCTTGACAAGCTCGAAAAACTTGTCTAATGGACAGAATTGCGTGCAACCAGGCAGTGTAAGGACTTGAGGCTTACGACCGTCATCCGAAACATTTTTGTACAAAATCTACGTGCAACCATGTGCGAGAAAGAAAAATTGAAGTCGATTATTTGGCATATTTAAAACAAGAACCTACCTTGATTGACAAGTCGTTGGGATTGAGTTCATGTAGCTCCACCAGAACCATGGATGCATACGGTGGCTGGATGCCGTTAAAGATCTTGAGGGCGGACAGGAAAGTGGCCACGGTGACGTCATGAGCCGAATACATGAACAACTTCCTGTTGGGAGGGGTCAACTTCGATTGGGCGTAATCTTTTAGGTGTTCCACCAACTCCTTCACCAAAGGACCTGTCGACATAATCAATTTATCTTCAAGAAACCAGGAGGCGAAAAAGAACAAATGGCAGAAGGAACACGGGACGCTTTTACCTCCACGAAGACGCTGCATTTCCAAAGTGAAAGCTTTCATGGCAAAACTGAAATCAGAAAACTCCTTCATTGGATTGGGAAAGAATTTTTTTGCCCATTCAGGTAGCGATTTGTTGAATCGATTCTGAAAAGATGCTTCAGTTTACATTTCAGTTTACATAAACTTCATGGGGTCACCTTTCGGTAATATTACGTACTTCGATAAAGAGCGTGTCGTAAAGATATTCAACGTCGTCAATTTCTGTTATATTTAGGCCACTGTTCTCGGCTAAATAATCCAGCAATTCTTTGTTGCTATCTAGGCGCTGGCGAACCTCTGGCGACGCGTTGAGATCAGCGAGAAGCTCGTCATATCGAGGGCATTTCGACTCCAATACCAGTAGGAGATCTACTTACACCAAAATAAGAAATTGGATAATCTTTCAGTTTCATATCACTAATTTAGTTGACTGACCATCATCTTTGGGAATAGTGTGAACTGGAATAGGTTGCCAGATTAGATCAGGGTTCCAAGTTTGATTGGTCTGATTGGTGGGTGGATATAATCCAGCCAAATGACATTGTGCACTCATCAAGGTCCTGTCAACATCGCTGGACCTGACGTATATTTCATCAGGATCATATGACTCTGAAAGAAAGCCTTCATAGCGTTCCCGGTTCAACTGTCCCAGTTTAAAATGCCTATCTTTGCCTTCCTGAAAGAAAAATGAATAATTTCTTACTAAATTCTCTAAAAGAAGGATTATTACTATGCATATATTTTTAAAGGGAGTTAAGATATAATGCACTCACTTTGGTCAGCTGTCCCCATGATACAGGCCAATTTGTTAAGTTGAGATAGGGGTCCTTAGGATATGGTCGGACTGGAGTCCTATCACCATGACGATATAACTAGCAAGACATTCTAAGTTAAAATGAAATCCAACAAACTTTATTAATCAGTATCAACAAGTTAGTGCCTACCATGTGAACAAGTCTGACAGTATGGTTTGCTTTTCCTAGATACTCATTCTCTAGTGCTGCACTACTACACAGAAATAAGGCGAGACTCAATACTAACGTGGACCAAACCATGTTGTAAAGGTACGACAAATGACACAAAAAATTGCAAGGTAAAATCGGATAAAGAAAGTCAAGGGTAGATGAAGGAATTGCGATTTGGAGCTCCGCCGTTGGGTTTCAGCAGAGGAAAAAACGCCTCACTCTTTCTTAGCCCACGACTCTTGCCAAAGTGAAATCTGCGTAGGTCAAGCGCAGCAGAGGAAGACAAAACCTAGTGCCAATTCGCGCATTAATATTTCCCTAAAATCTGATCTTGATCGCGTTGGATATTATCGATGAGCAAGACGATTTTTGGTAGACGACGGATGTTTGTGTCAATGTCGTTGCTATGGAATCCAGTGGTAACCGGTAGATGGTGTTCAAAGTTTTCCCTCAAATAAAAAGTAAAACCGGTCGTCGCCGGATGTAGGGTGATGTTCGTTTGAAAGGGATCCGTCACCTGAAATGAGTCGGATTCGCGAAGAAAATGATGTTAATGATAATTTGTCAGTAGTAGACTATTGTTCAAAGCAAATGAAACAGAAATCTTTGAGTGAGAAACCATTGAATGGCATTGCTTACAATGCTCATGATATGGCTGGTCCTGCCAAACAATCAAAAACAAAACAAAAATTGTCTGAAGATATGAACGATGAAGAAAAAGAATCTGTTATCCAAGAAGTGCTAGACTATATGTTGGGTCATAGGTCTCCTGCGGCTTCCTCATCA
Source organism: Daphnia magna (assembly GCF_020631705.1). NCBI lineage: Eukaryota > Metazoa > Arthropoda > Branchiopoda > Diplostraca > Daphniidae > Daphnia > Daphnia magna. The sequence continues at coordinate 10,341,729 of NC_059189.1, read as the reverse complement.
GACTGCCTCTTCTGCAAAGGTGTTGCTCCCTCAAAGGAAAAATTTTCTCCAAGTTGCTCACACAATCAGCCTAGTGTTACTGACTTCCCTGTATACCGATCCTCACCTCCTAAACACCTAAACAGTGCACATTTTTCTAAGAGAAATGTTGCCACAAATATCAAGGATAAGAAAGCAAAGAAAACAAAAATCATAGTTGGAAAGCAACCTGAAGAGCAAAGAGAGTCCCACATCCAAAAATTGCTGGAAGATGGATTTGGTGCTACCACAGCTCTAGCCTCTATTGAGGCAACATATGCATCCAACATCCTTGGAAAGGAGCATTTTCTATTGTCAAAACAACCTGAACAAGTTGGTGACTCTAAACATCAACATACTTGTAAAATGTACACTAAGGTACTCAGTTAATCAAACATTCCTTTCTGATACCACAAAATCAACTCTTATAAATTGTTTTAGCCATTTGGAAAAAAGTGTTCGATGGATAATCACTTGTGTCTTGAATGCCAAGAATTGGTACAGTAGTGATACTTCTTAAATTGATTTTATTTTACATTGTGTTTTATCAACAGAAAGGTGTAAAAAGTATGACCCCCTCTAAACGAAGATATTGGTAAGTTTTGAAACATTTTATAAATGAAATTACGTTTGTCGGAAAAGCAATTAAAATAATCAAATACATCGAATTCCAGGGGCCGAAAAAGATGTACGCAGCCATTGCAAAGCGATAAAACTGATTCCTTTGTCATGCAGCCACATCAAAACAACAAATCTCAGTCATCTAAAACCATTGTCCAAACTTCTTCTAATGGATCTCCCTATTGGCCAAGGGTTCTCATCTCTTCTCATCTTAATGTTCTTTTCTCTCGCATTAACGCAGAGAACGACAACATGTAAGATATTCAAAACTCTGTGCGTGCTTGGCTTTCGTATTTAAATGTCTGTGTTGCTGCTACAATTTTCAAATCTCGAGAATCTTGCAAGGAACTTTGTTACTTAGGTTTCAAAATAAGTGCCTACACCGCCTTTTGTTTTACTTTAATAAAGAAAAATAATTGGTGGCAGTAATCAAAATCAATCTTCAGGTGCATCAAAGTTGTTTCTTTTTGCTTAACAAGTTATTGCTGTCCGTGGTATCTTAGGTTGTTTCGACTTCCAATAATCCCCTAACGTGATGGTTACTATACAATATTTCAGGAATCCTACGCAAGCCTTCGATAATAATTAAGTTGAAACATAGTGGACAGAAAAATGCCAAATACGAAATGCATGCGCCATTCTAGTAATGTTTCTTGATACAAATCAAATTTTTTAATATTTCGATGCAATGTTTTCGTTTAATCAGTGGTATCGACCTAACGCACCATGTGAACGTAAACTGAGAACTAGAACAGTGGGAACTATGACTCGATGGACCAGCTCAAAACCGTGATCGTCGCGAAAGACAACAAAGGGTTGTGTACGCTCACTGGAATAATGCCAGTTATGCTTAGGAGCTCAGCCAACATATTGGCTGTTATTTCAACAGCAAAAATGTTTGGTCAGTCCTTATTATTGTTACCATTCATTATTTACAGGTAAAAAAGGATGATATGGTGAGTGGATAAGCAAAGAAAAAGAAAAAAAAAACGGCGTCCAATATCGAACCCGAAAAAAATAGTGCAACTGGCTTCTTCGGAAGTTATTTTCGTTTGAACACTCCCACCTGGAATATGAAGGCTTTGTGTAATACAAATCTTTTCACACCACAAGCTTGCATATTGCTTTTGGTTATTCCTTTATCGCAAGCCAAAGCTACCTGCAATCACTTCATAATCTTCGTTATTCTTACTTTATATCTAAAACGACAGAAGGGCGAAAATACTACCTTATGGTAAGCTGTGTCCACTTAGTTTGAAGATCATCATACTGCCCTAAAATACTCTTTCTTCTCCCACAACAAGTCAATTCAGTTTAAGTATTTGCTTTAGTTTTTGTTTTTAGAAAAGTAACAACATACTTTATTTTTTATATGGAATTTTCCGAGCAATATTTCGTTTTAGCTATCATGAGGCTTATCGACAAACTTAGCTATAGGAGGGACAAAACTAGAATTATAGGAGAACCCGTCATGAGATGGCGCCACCAGAAATTAGTAACAAACAACCGAGATCAGCAACTATGATTAACTGGTTAATTCATCACCATGGTAGCAAGGTTAACCAGTTAATCCGTTCCCATAGCAACCGGGTTCGTTCACCTCACAAGGTCACGCGCGGAAAGAAGAATAGAAGTTCGAGACGACATCTACGCCAGCGCCAAAATTATTGTTACGCGTAATTATTTCTTTGTCAACGCTGTTTTATGTAAATGGTATAAAAGGGGCTGTAATAGGCCTAAGTAATACACACAATTTTTCCACCGATTTTCCCGCTTTGGTCCATTCATTCCGGTAGTATTGTTTAACTTACCATTGTTTTGTCTTGCTGTTTGCCTGCTGTTTGCTGCTGGTCTGCCTGAACGCCTTTTGCCGCCACTGCTGCCATTCCATTGTCGTGCTGTTCTTCCCGCCATCCGCAACACTCAGCCGCCCAGCCGCCCAGCATCCGGAGGTTATCATGCTATCTGCGATCGAAGATATCAAGACACCAGTAATTTAATATTTACATTCTCATCTTTTCTTGGGTTCTTCAGTTATCGCTGTTTGTGTCGCGGCCATAACCCGCCATCGTCTTCCATTCTTTACGGCCACTCCTTCTCTTTGATACGCTGACACCCTATATATTGTTAAACCAGCGGTAAAAAAAAAACGAAAACAAAGTGCTGTTCTTTTTAAAACTTAGTTTTGGGGTTTTTCTGATTCCAAATGTTTGTTACTCTGATTCCGTCGAAATCGATTAATTGAGTGGAAAACTAATATTTTATTCGGAATTAGCTTTTAATTTTGGTTGTAATAGGTTAAGTCTCATTAAATTCCAAGTAAAAATTCGAACCCGATTATTTGTACACTTAGTCGGGCTTAAAATGTCGGGTTTAATTAATCAAGTAAAACTAGATATCTTATCACTAGATGGCTACACTGTTTAGTGGATCGTGTTCAGTAGAAATTCATGGTTCATCAGATTGTGGGTTCACCACGAAACCTTGCATTTCGACAGTGGCCCCGATGTTGATGGGACATGGACGCGCAACACGTGCAGCCAATCACAAGATGTTTATCTAAAAGACTGATTGGTGACGTGCGTACAACCAATCAGACAGTTGTTTATTTAGTCGCGCAATATGCTTAGCGTGCGTGAGTCAGATGCAAGTGTTCAATTAGGTCAAAGCCGAGACGTCGATGACTTTACGGCTACTATCCGGATTACAATACTTGAGAAAGAGAACATAAAAGAATAAAATTTATAGGAAAGTAAATCAAAGAGTATAATGCGGATATAATAAAATGTGAAAAGGAGTAAATATAAGAGAACAAAGATGTGGTCAAAATTGGTAAATGTATTTGTATAGAGCAAGAGCGAAGCGCGTACCCCCTTGTTTTACGAACGCACCACATGGTTTTAAGATAGCTTTTTCGGCTAGAAGCCATGTTTGTATCGAGATACAAACATGGCCACCAGTCGCAATTTCTCTGTTAAAATAGTAAGGTGCGTTCGTAAAACAGTAGTGGGTACGTGCTTCGCCCTTGCTCTATTGTAGGTAGGGCTCGGCCCCGTGTCCAATGGGTAGGTATTTGGGCGAATGGGTAGGTCTTCTCGGCAAAAAAATTGGATCCGGTGGGTAACGGTTCCTAAGACTTTGTGCCCACTACCTACCCGGGTACCATGTGGGTAACACAATTTCGAAAACCGTTTCCATTAACCGGGTTCAAAACCCGGTTATCCCCGATTTCCTACCCAATTAACCGAGTTTTTCCCTGAAATCAAGTGACGCTCTTTGAATTTCCCGCCACAAAAATTTTTTTTTGCTACCCTCCCTTTTAATTTAACTTGGGGCTTTGCAAGCCGCCATTTTCCAAGATGGCGGTGGGTATACCCGGTTTGCCCATCAAATCCGCCCAGCCTACCCACTTTGGCAAATAGACTACCCGGATCGCTCATGGGCGACTTTTTTTGGTGACGAACCGCGGGTGAACCGGGTTTTCGAGAACCGGGGCCGAGCCCTAATTGTAGGTCTTCATTACATATTATTCCCTACCTTGACCTGTTTGGCCCCTCCCATGACCTCCCCTGCCCTCTCTGCATTAGTATAAAAGCGCCCCCCTGCAGTTTTGGCGCCAGTGGCCAGTCCAGTACGCCAGTTGCCGTTGGAGAGTCGTTAGAGTCGGATTTACAGCCAGCGTGACCTTTCTTTTATGCAATTAGTGTTGCGTTTGTGTTACGGCAATACAAATTTACACTTTTGTACGTTGTTTTTCGTTGTGCTTCTTAACACCTGTAAAGAAATCATCTGCCAAAATGAATAATGTTGAAGCAACACCCTTACCAACAAAAACTGTGACAGAGAAGAGGAAAAAAGGACAAAAGATACGTAATGAGAAGACTCCTCTTGAAACGAAAAAAGCAATTATGAGACAAAAGGTATTTCTAATTTAATAAACATAGAAGGTTAAGCCTATCTAAACGAGCTCTTTGAACTTAGTTTGCCAAAGGAGAAGTGGAATGGTCTAAGCTATGTTTGATTTAATTTACTACAATCCAGATGATGGAGAGAGACTGTAAGATTAGACATTTGGTGGAATGGTCTTCAATGTAGTGTGTTAATGCTTTTATTATTAGATCAAACGCGACAGAAAAATTGCAAATGCGACTTAAGCCGTACGAGGTTGAAGCACTTTCACTAGAAAACCAAGCTGAGAGAGAAGAAAGCACTGGCAATGCTATTTTAGATGAGAGATTAGCTGAGGAAGAAGAAATGAGTCAAAACGAGAATAATCCACAGACTGAAATAAACTATGAAGACAAACAACCGGATGAGGCAGATGAGGATAAACAGATAGGGGATGTGGAGAAGGTAGAGGAAGAAGAAGAGGAAGATGCCATGCCTGTTCCACAAGTTTGCTTATGGTGAAATTATATTGGACGAGTGAAGCTTGGTAAAAAAATAGCTTTCTTACATAAAAAAAGACAAAAATATCTCTATACCCTTTTTTTCCAGATAATTGACACCAGCGAAACTAAACAAAACAAGAATCAGCTGGTGAGTGCCCCCATCTTAATTGAAAATTCTTCGACATCTGTGAATTATGGTTTGTGGCGCAAGAGACCCCGTGCTGGTCGTTGGAGTGTGAAAGGTAGTTTTATTCACATGTGTCGAAGTCTTCCGTAAACTGAACTTACATTTATATTCCCCATTTTTTATTATTTTACTTTCGACAGAAACGTATGTTGGGCACAAATTTTTCATTGATGGTGAAGCTCTTTCCTGGCATTGATCGTATTGATCTGAAGAGGAAGTTCAAGTCTGAAGAAAAAACGAATCCTTCTTTAGTCGATAAAATTATCGCCACCCAGATACCGTTTGATATTTCCCAATTTATTGATGTAGAATGTAAGCACGAATATCCTTTTGCCTTCTTTCAGTGGTACATTGCTGCCCAGGTGTCAGTAAGATTCAAAACAGTTGCAAATACGATAGATGGCCATATCAGACGAACTAAAACGATATTGATGGAGATAGTGAGAAACGCTACGATATGGTGAAAATCGATCAGTCAAATTGCAACGTTTAGTACTGGCAGCTAGTTTCTCCTTCCGTTAAATAAATTCATTCACTATACTTATTTTCCAGTAGATGAAGATTCGAGTGGCAATGAAAGTACAAGCAAAGAACCATCGAAGAAAAAAACTGCTGGCAAAGCTTCCACCGCGCGCAAATTATCTCAGACGACAAGAAAAGATCCCAAGATGAAGAGGAAAGAGATACTCTGAAAAATTCACATACCCAAGAACCAGTAAACGACGATGAATGTCACTCAGATGAAGTGTTAGGCAAACCTCTAGAATCTCCTACTAAAAAAATACCAAGCAAAAATTCCGAAGAAGAAGTGGAACCCCATTCGAAAAAAGGAAAGAAATTGCGAGTTGCCGAATCTGAATCACCCGTAGAAAGTAGGAAACCTGCAGGGTTTCGTATCGGAAAATTAAAAGGAACGAAAACTGCCTCGCGATGTGATTCCGATGGCGATTGTCCGACAAGTACGATACGATCACCATACAGCCAACTGGCCCAGAGAAGAATGCTCATCTCACTTCACACAATAACCCTCTTGACAACATACTGAATTCTCCCCTAGGACAAATCGGTTTAGAGCAAGGTGGACTAACTGTCGTTGAAAATCCTGGATCGTCTAACCAGACGCCTTCTTTTCTAGTCCCACCTGCGTTGGCTGAAGGCCTGAAGCTAATCCAGCCTTTGCTCAAGCCGAACCTGGTAGCTTAGTTTTGGTGTCGGAACCTAACCCCGGAGATCTAAATAATCAACTAGTTCATGTCTACCGTATTTGGGTACCCGTTGAGCAAGTACCATTGTAACTGACTAAACCGGTTAGCTTCGCTTTTTTGTATTTATGTATGTTTGTTCTTTGTTGCCACCTGAAGTTTTTTTTTCTTTCTACTATGAATTATAAGGCCGTTATGGAAGGTAACAACGTATATTTATATACATGTTTGTTAATTTAAAATGTTCAGTAGGTACATTCCACGGAAAAGTAAGAAAGAAGCGGTTGAATCAGTTGCAATGTGGCAAATTCTTCCCCACGATCGGACTTCTAGTGCTGTTTCCTGGAGGCGCATTCAGCAGGAGGCAATCAGTGGCAGTTACGAATCGACAATTCTTTATTTTCAATGCTTTTAATTCCCAAGTAATCAGCTCACAAGAATGGAGTTATCAAATTAGAATACTCATAGTTTATTATAAATGTTTTCCAGAGCCGCTTTCAGTTTTACGCATCAGATACATCTGGTCACTTTCATCCTGTTTTTGCTGCATCGGAAGACAATTTTGAATGGCCAACCTCTAGCAACTCTTTCTCGCCTAGACGGATCAAGTTCTGCCCACCTTTAGGTGGCCATTACAAAGTTTGCCATTCAAATTAGTTAGAAGACTTTCGCGAAGAGTCGAAGAATCGATCCTTTGGAAATGTGCCTCATTGATGTCAATGCCCTGATTTCAAAACGTAGTAACGAGCACTATGGCCCGCGTTGAAGAACTAAAGAACAACATGGTTCATTTTAAAGACAATGTAACCGCCTACGGCACTGTCGTTATCGCACAAATGAATTTCTATCAATCCCCTGTGATTGACACAATTAAGATAATTTTATAAAATCCGCATTTGTCCACGATTTAATTGTTAGCGATCTGTTTAGGTACAACTTAAGCGAAGGATTTGTAAGACCAAAAGAAATTGAAAGCGCGCTGAAGAAATAGTAGACATCGCAGCAAAAAATCTCTCCCAAGAAATACCAAATCTTTTGTACTCCACAAGCTCCACCACTTTTACGGTGAGTAACTATTCATTTAACTAGTCGAAGAAACGAATATAACGGCGTCATGTTTTTAGTGTTGTCTACGTCTCAATGGTGCATTATTAACGGTCGGGATTACGATGAATTTTCCCGTCAAGCATGGCGCTACTCTTCACCAGAACATACTGTTTCTCATCATGTGTGGGTCGGAGATCTTAAAGCTGAAAATGTTTCGGTTGGTTCACTATTGGAGGATCACTGCCCTCGCGTTGGCTACTGAAATCCGGAGAGAAAATCAATGGAGGTGCTGATTTGGTTAGTTTGGATGTCCGAGGTAATATCGACGTTGGTAATAACTCCATCAACGGTGTAGCTGTGGAGGATACATTGCGAAAGAATGGCTCACATCTCGTCATTCAAGGGACGAAATCATTTTCCGCTATCGAAGTTAAAAACAATGTTACAACTAACACCGTCAATTAGGTTCGCTAACATTACATTTGAATTTCATTTTCTTTGTTTCAACTAACGATCGTGAACGTGTTGCCACGTGATTTTAGGGCATGGTCGGAGAAATTGATTCTACATAAAAGCGAGAAAGAGCAGAATTTCACTGGATCGGTGCAGATCGTCGGGGATGGTCGGTTCTGTACTGGTAGTGGAAAGCTTCCGCAATGACTGGATTAACGGAATAAACGTATCCGTGTTCCCCGGAGTACTCGTTGACAAGAATGCCCACCAGATCGAAATTGTAAGCTGCACATTTTGTTTAAAAAAGCGAAAATGGATATTCCTAAAGAAGGTACTTAAATTAAAACAGATGTTCAGGTGGAAAATGTATAAAAGTATCTGTTTTGAAATAGTTAATGGCACCATGATTTAATACTTAATGAATGACAGATCCCTTCAGTCTTGGTGTTGTGAACACACAATGACCCGGAGTTGTTTACCTTTCGTGCACCTTCTGTGTCGGCTTCAATTCACCCAAGTAATCTATAATCACTTTGTGTCTTCACTAAAGGAAAGAATTCCAGAAGCTGCTTGCTTCATTTGAATCCAGTTGACAGTCACATTTACCAGCTGTTCCTATTTTAATGGGTGGCTACTGTTTAGTATGAGTAACATTTACCTTCATCTGATTTAAGTGGAAGAAATATTAAGGGAAAAATGACTCTTTGGAAAAAAGATGTACCAATCCCTTCTATCCAACAAAACAACAAAAGGAGAGCTTATAGTGGTATGTTAGGCAATAAATATTGCAGAGTATAATGGGAAGACTTTTACCCTCTGCTTTTTCTCACAGGTGCTGTAATAGTATGTTTGCAGAATTGTGAAATCGCTTCTCTAAAGAATGTACTCATCATTGGAAAATGAGCACAGAAAAAACGGTCGGTCGCAATCCTAGACCTCAAATGTACAGATTTCCCTGTTGTACGAGCGGGTCATGAAGGAAATGGAAAATATTCGTTGTATTACATGGCAAGAAGAATACATCCTCGACGTCACTTCTGTGCTGCAGAAAAATCAGCAAATCTAAATCCTGATTTTCTGCCGTTCCAATGCGTCTCCGTCACTCCAATGCTTTCGACAACAGGACCACAGCAGCATTCTTCAATCTGACTACTCCTGATTGTCTTGAAGATGTATTGCTATTGCTCGTCATGCCCGGTTTGAAATTTCACAGGACTGCGTTGTAAATTGGTTTCAACTTTACAAAGGTATAACAAAAATAGCATTTTTATTTTTTAAATATAGAATTATGTTGCCTCCCTGCTTCATTGGACAGCAGATTTAGATCACATGTCTACTGTGAAAGCCATCATGTGTCTGTTACCGAAAATGGCTCTCTCCATTGGCGACATCAGAACTCCTCAGTGTGTCATTCTGATGCACAGCTCCTGAAATGAATTGATCGTTCTGAACCATCTCAGGCCATAGCTGAAGTTATAGGTCTGTCGGTTTTTTCTGCCTGTAAACCCATGGTTACAACTAATTGAAATGCAATTTATTGTGGTGTTTGCAACGGTGTTGGGAAAGTGATTGCTTTTTGGTTAGTTTCTTCGCCGTCAGATGCATCAATCGGAATGGTGTTCACTTCCTCGACGTCATTGCTCACGTAATTTAATAACATTGTTCTTTGAAAAACGTTATACTAATCTTCAATTTTTAATAGAAAACTTTGTGGTGCATTGTTCTTATCTCGAAGTTGTATCAACTCGCTAAGGCAAATCGGAAGAGGGTACTATATTTTCCTTGACATAAAGAACTTTAATGCATTAGCAAGTCATCCGCCTCCAAACAGATCAAACGAACGAGATATCGTGCCTCGTCCGGTGACTTGACGTTTGGTTTATCAAAGTAATTTACATTTCATTTTAATTTGACTCTGAAATACTTTACAGTATGGCTGGCCGATGCTTAACCATTGAGCCGTAAGTCCCATTAAATAGTTCAATGTATCGCTTTGTCATTTAGGTTAAAGTACATAGTTTATACGTTAACTTAGAATTATATTGTTAAATGGAATTTTCCAAGGAAAATGCATGAATTATTGTTCACTTTGCAGACTGTATGAGCTGCCATTTAATAAGCTAAATTACATGGTTTCCGCGGGAAGTCCATTTTGGACAGTCCAAGTCCACAGTTTAGTAACACCCGCTGATTAACTATTTCTTTTTTCTCAAGCAGACGAACTGTTTGATCATTTTTGTCATTGTCACTTACATCGCCATCTAGCGGAAATTCTGTTAGGAAAATATGCCTGACTTTTACTTTTTGGCTCAGTTACGTGAAATATTGCTGTAAAATTACATGATTTGTATTCGAAATTCAACGACAAAGTCGAAAATTTAGTTCAACATGGCTTGGAAGAAACAGTATGAGTTTTTTTTTTTTTTTAAAGAAAGTCTGGCTTGCTTAGCGTATGAAAAAGTGGGAGGGTTTCAAGTATGGTTTTAGCGGGTGGCGCCTTGACCACTCCTGTATATTTTCAAGACATCTAGGGGAGAAATAACTAACTCCGTAGAATTTTTTATGGATATGTCAGCTGTCATGTCAGCTGTTCTGTTTCGCATGGCATCGGATTGAGGTTGGATGCTTAAACTAATGTCTCTCTTCTTGAAATCTTCTTGAAATTTAACCACCGGTTCCGTGTGTTTGAGCTGAGTCTTGTGAATTCCATCAATGCAGAGTTGTTCAAGGTATTATGGCAAAAATTCATGTCAAAGAAACATCGTACCGAATATATTTATAATTTTTAAAGGAGGAAGCATGGCTTGGCTTTGCTACCACGTTTTTCATCTCCTTTATTCCATTACACCTAATTTGTTCCAAAGGTGATACGTAAGAAAAGTAGTTTTTTAAAATATATTTCCCTATCCAAATCTCTTGAATTCTTGGAGGTGTCATCAGGTAATGTTAGAATTTATCGTTAATAGTTTTAGTTTTTGAAATTGTGTTTTCAGGTCTTTGGGATGTACTTGATGTACTGTGGTGGCTGCAGAATCATTCACTGACTTGGTTCGATCCAGGACTTGGTTCTTTTTAAGGTGGTTTACAGTTTTAATTTTCAGAGATCCTGGAGGTATCTGATGTGTTGCTTTGGCGTTGGAGTTACTCGGTGACAGAAGGGAATGCCAACAATGCTATGTTGTCAGTGTAAATAAAACATATCCAGTAACATTCTTGTGTTTTTTTATTTTTTTATTATTACCTCATTCAATAGAAATAAAGGAGTTAAATAAGGTAATGGTTAATTCCTTTTGTGATGCTATCATGTGAAGTTATTTTGTATAAGTCTTTTTTCACCCACTTTTTTTGACAAGTGATTGTATTCGATAGTTGTATAGAACAAAAAAAAATTTATTCACTGATGTTTCACTGATGATGAAATCTATTGAAATAAGTACTCTTGAGATGGCTGGACTTGAAGTGAAATAGGTTAGAAAAACAAATAATCTAAGTTCATCTTTAATTTGGATTAAGTTAACTAAGATGAAATAAAATAAGCACAAAAGAAATTAAAATTTAAATTCTTTTTATTGTCCCACCTCCTCCCAACAATTCCACCACTATTTTACACAACAAAATAAGTATACATACAAATAGTTACACAAACATGCAAACACTTAAATAAGTTAACCCGTTGGCTGCCAGGCCACGCAACCCGTAGGTTGCTTAAACTACAGTGACTACGCATCGCGTCATAAGGATCGCGAACAAGGTGGGTCTTGTCCGAAGACAAGTCCGGGCTGACACGGTGACGGAATCCGTTACAGGGAATGCACACCCTCAGGAATCCGCCACCGCATCGAAAAAGAGCAGTCCCTACTGGTGCATTGCCTAAGGCGCCTTGCGGCGAAGGCCATTGCGGCCGGTCCCTACAAGCTAAAAAAAAAATGGGACGCAAACGGGGTGGCAGCCAACGGGTTAACTTAAACATTAAAATGCAAAATAAAACAATACCAGGGCGACGATCCACGGTGAACTCTACGTGAAAAGCGAAGGCGAAGCCGGCAACGAGGTGATGGCGTAGAAAAAGACGGCCAAGACGACGACGAGACGGAGATGAAGGCGAACCCGTCAACGAAGACAGCGATGAGGTGAAGGCGTAGACAACCACGACAGGAAGACGAAAAAAATGTAGTTCTAAATAGATTAAATGAGGCAAAAAAAGAAGTAAGCGATTTTATGCGGAAAATGGCATTTGTCTGACAATACGATGAAAGACATATTAACTTACGCGTGTGGTCCACTGGGGGGCGAAACTAGCGAAATTGTCGTAACAGCAGTGTTGTACCAAAGGAAGATGAATATTTGCAGTTCTATCACAGAATTTTATGTCACAACACAACAATGCTCAATAACGTGGAAACTTAAAATACCAAAAAATGGAGATGGTGTTAACGCCTATCCATGTTAGCTGGCTAAGTAACGGTGAGAAGAACAGCAGGATTAACAATGACAAGTTTCTGTTTATACAACACAGATTTATATGTAAAAATGAGAAATCCAATAGTCAACCAAATGAAAATACCATGGTAATCCAATGAAGATGAACCTTATTTCATGTTGGCTTTCGGCAGATTAAGAAGAGAGGAAGAGAAACCTGTTTAGCAAAAATTGTTACAGATGGGTGTAGTAGAAGATAAGTAATGTTCTGAAATACCACAATGAAGAGCTGAAGTGTATGGATGATGGTTGGCTAATCAGCGAAGCTTGGAAATCTAGATATCTGGGATGCAGAGGGCTGTTGGCTGGCAATATAAAATAGATGAAGACTCTGTCATTGACTAACAAGAGAACACATCACTAAGCTTAAACAAAAGGCTTGAGGTCCATTAACAGTACTTGAACTGGATGGTGATCTTCCTGTAAGGAATACTGGCCTTCTTAAAGTGTCAGGATTCCTTGTTTTACATTGATAGCAGGAATGCAGGCTGCTGGCATACCTGACAAGGTGAAACACCACCACATTCAAAAACAATCTATTTCAAGGGTTTCGCTTTCAATACATACCCAACGATAGCAATATTGAATAGATAACAACATACCGTAAATTTTTTGACGAAATATCCTTTGAAAAACTAAACAGGTAACGTAACAAACACCTATTACATATCACTCGCAATCTTCATTTTAGACGCACTTCAACGCCATCTAGAGTTTACACCTAAAACTCAAAATTATATTTTACTTTGAATGTGGAAATAAGTCCAATACTTGCTTTTAAGTGCTTGAATTTTGCTAATCTCTGATAACTGAACTCCAATTTTAGGCATAGGATCCTAGGAAATCAGCTACTAGTTGCAGCACGAAACATTTGTAGGTAAAACTGTCGTAGCTTGTAGGAAAGCCTGTCTTCCTGCATTCATGTTGAAAGCAAGAAAAACACGGAATATTAACTACCACACCCTAATGCATGCGAGAAAATTATTAGAAATTGTTAGAACAATATAGTTCATTTTTTACTTTTTGCAAATTCTCACAAAAAATTTCCAGAAGTAATGGAAGTAACCCACATCTCCAGAAATAGTAATCCTATAACAAAACGAGTAGCATTTTCGTGATCCTTATCAAATTTGCAGTTGGAATGACGTGTTTTTAGCAAAAAGTCAGATTTGACCAAAATCGCGATTTTTCATGAAATTTTTTCGGGTATTTTGAGCAGAACACATGGAGTCGACCCCAAATTTAACGCGGATCATGAACATGCGAATCGTTTTTTCTGACAGACAAACAAATAAGGAGTTATTTGTCAATTTAAAACCGGAAGTAAAACTGGAAGTTGAAATTCCAGAAATCTAAAAAGTGAGCTTTGTTCTCCTTTAAATGGTTAACAAGATTTTGATAGTTGTAAAAGTAAACTATTGTTAATAAAAGATCTGCGGTGTTTTTAAAGTTCTAAAAGTACAATTTCAGTTCTGACACCTAAATAGACTTGAATTGAAAAATTATACATTGAAAACGATTAAGCTCCTTACTTATTTAGTGAAAACCTGCAACCGAAATATAGAGCACTTGTCAAAACAATGTTTCGGGTTCTAGTAGTATCTAGCTGGATGCAGCCAGACTGCGTATGGTTGCTCACGATCAATATGGTTCGTCTGCTCACGAATTGTCACGCATGCGTGGATGAAAATGCCACGAGGGATTACAATTTTATACTTTTATAACCATCCACTGATCCATCTTTTGGTATTCTTCATGGTTAATTAACAAGTATAATCAATAAATCCCCATGAAAAGTGAAGATCACCTCGGGGTTTTAAGAACAAAGATTGAGTGCCACTGCTTGTTCATAGCACAGATTCATTGGGCAAAGCAAACGAAAGAGTCCATTCTTAAAACCGCCATGTAACGCTTCTCTTTGTAGTACCTTTTCCGCTTACCAAAGACGTCAGAGCTGTTCTTCACTTTTAGAATCCTACGTACCCTTTCCTACAGTCATACTTAACGGTACCATTCTGAATAGATCTTAACAATTTGTGAACATATACCACATTTTCTGAATGTTCAATTTCAAGAAATGGCATAACGCCTCGAATGGTCTTCCGCTTGTTTTTGGGCGACATCCAAACGTTCCCAAAAGAATTATATTAACAATTGGGCGAAAAACGGTAGTTTTACTATTCATAATATTTCCCATCTAAATCTGGTCAATGATACAACTCTGTATCCGTGTTCTAGAAGAGTGCGGAAATCATTTGCCTTAACAACGTTCGTAAATCTAATCATTCCCACTACGTTGTCGCGGGTGGTTTCGCCGTCAGGCCATGGGAATTCTTGGAACAGTTAAGACGGCTTCAATCACCTTGTCTACAACGTAATAAGCGGTATCCATGTTTACAGCAAGATCAGTTTTAAAAATGTACCACTTTTTACGTACCTCTTGGGACAAATGGGTTTAAGGAATTGCAGGAAGTCCAGTCATCAAATTCTGTGAAAAGAATTGTCAAACAAACGATCGCTAGCATGATGGAATGCGTTGACTTGAATCGCGATCAAAGTGAAGAAGGATCAAGACGATTGGGATCTGGTCTAGCTTCTTATAAAAACCCAAATCCCATAGAAATTCTAATCCAATGGAAGACCTCAAGTAAAGGTTGCAGGGTCGTATACTGGAGGATCCGCTGCGTTAACTTAGTTGGGACCTATTCAAAAGTAATGTAAAATTCACATTTGACTCAACCATTTCAGTAACTTGACCCTGAACATGTGTACACTTCCATGTTTTCAAAAGTTAAGTGTAACAATAACATTAAGCAAAAAAGCTAACTAAAAAAGTGTCTTGATTTGTTGTGCTATCATTAATATATAAATTTTTTAATTCATTTGTTTTGAAAAATTTGTGACGGAAACAAATGTATAGTCCTCCTAGACTGACTAAACCATTTCTTGAACGGTTATTAGATGTTTATTTGATTAGGGGTCTTGTTAGTTTTTCCTTCCATCATTAATTTGTCAAACAAGAAGTAAGGTATTTCCAAAATAAATAAAAAATAAATATAACAAATTAACTGTGTAAGAAAAACATCTGTTAAGAGTTTTTAAAAATGGTTTTGTCAGTTCCTACGATTATACCTTTTCATCATCTTATGAAATAATTCTGAACAAATAAATGCATTAACGCTGATTGAATTTACCTCATTAAAGTAACTTACGAAATAAAAACTACCAGCGGAAAGACTACACGAAGTTGTACGAGATAACACGGTCAGAAAAGGATCGGGGGGTGGGGTAGTGGTATTTCGAATTTAATAATAATAGTAAATCGTAAAATAGATGAACGTGACACAAGTCATTTTGCGATACAGGTTAACATAGTACTCCAATACCTTGGTAGTGTATGTCGGTAAGATATATATATTTTAATATGATAAACCTGCGCTTCCCTATAGGGGTTTGTAGCCAATTAGTATTCTGAAGCTTTAGCGTAGTAGCTGGGAGCGGTACAGGTGTTGCATTCAGGCGCTTTTTGGTGTAGTATTTGGTAGATACAAATGCAATTTATTCCAAAATATTCCAACTGCAAGCAATATGGTGTAGAACACAGTGGTATTCAACCTGAAAAAGATTCCCAAAACATTTTAATTTCAGACAACACATGTTATAAATAATAAGAAAGCCAAGTGACCAGTGGTCAACTCACACAATGGTTTCTTAAGAGCCTTTTCACATTTCATTTTTATTTTTACAAATTTGTGGCCAAATTTTTTATGTTAACAGGTTAATGCTACCTCTTTCACCTGTTTTGCATCCAATCCCATTACTTGTTCTGCCAATAAATGATATGTAAATAATAATTAATTAGTTAACTGCTAATAAGTAATAAACAATAAATTATACCAAGTAAACACACATCCCTATTTAACTCTTCTGGTAGAACGAGCTATAAATGTTTCAGTAATTTTTCTCAGATATCTATGTTGTCATGATAACCATTTGATGTTGAGATTCCATTCCCAATTGTATTTGATTGTAACAATTGTAATGCTACAGATTACTTCCATAATTCTTTTACAGGAAGTATTCTCACCTGATGACTCATTGTCATAACCATCCTTGCCAGTGGATTTGTACAAACCATTCTAGTTGTTTGTTTACCAAGATTTGTCTAATTTGTTACAATAGAGCAAAGTTCTACTTAAGCTACATGAAAACTTAAATATATTTACTAATAACCAGCTTCAGTAATGCCAAGTAATACAACAAACTACAACCACAGACTAACAATTGTGCCAACCTAGGCATCAGCCTATATCTCCTTAATGATAAAATTGAATGTCCTTCCAATTTTCACAAAATGTATGGTACTGTTTTCCAGTACACAGCTGTGACAAAATACAATCACAACCTTAACAGAAGACATAATGTCAAAAATAAATAAATGTTATGTGATATGTAAATATGACAGAGACCAACTTACCACCAACTGGGGTTTAACCTTATTCTCTCTAGAAAAGTAATCTGTTAGCATGAGGTTTGGAACGGAAATCTCGTAGGAACTCAACCCATTTGTGCATAGCCATCGCCTACGGAACGCCATTTGACCAAATTTGTTATAACAAAATGTGACATTACGACAGGACGGATTGCCTTACCTATAACTATATTTTCCAAGACGCTTACCAACGTGGCTTCGCTGTTGTGCAATTCTATAACGCCATTCGCATATGTTATCGCTTCTAATGTGCGTCGCCATTGACTGTTGACTGGCCATCGAAATCGGTCTAACAATCGATCGACGAATTCAATATTTAGTAGACTCCTCCTTCTTTGAAGGCGAGGACCGAGAAGTATAGAGGTTTTTCCATTTGGTTCGTGTAAGTAGAGGGAAAAAGTCGTGCGGCTAGTCGACTTTTTCCCTCTACTTACACGAACCAAATGGAAAAACCTCTATACTGTCAAGGCGTACTTAATGCTTAAGGCCTGTAAACTCAAATACCTCCTATGGCGGGTAGGCGTTCCCTAATAAGAGCCAAAAACAAGGGTTACCAGTTACGACGACACTATCTGGCGCTCGCAATTATAGCCTCGTTGAAAAATACCCCCAAAAAACTTTAACACTTGTTATAGTTACATAAACACATGAATAAAGATAAAACAAAAGGAAATCAAATTTTTGAAATGAAAAGTGTGCTAGTTTGACAGCAATATGGCAATTGAGTTGTTAAAAAGAAAAAAGGAGTATGTTAAAAATATATAAGTTTTATTATCATGTTCATGAAAAATGTTCTTCTTGTTCTTGTAGTTAATTGAATTAATCACTTTGGAAAAAAAATCTATAAATGGATTAAACATTTTCACTTAGAGATAAAATTAAAAATTTATAAAATTTTACTCACATTGACAACATGACATAATCAGAGTAATAGAATACTGGTGTAGACACGCTTATGGCGGGCCCTCCCATTGCCTTTTTGGCCTGAAAGTCTTTCTGTCCCATAACGAAAGCGCCACAGCGGCTGTGTTGTGAACTTGTGATGTATTACGTTTTCACTATGTTTTCGCTCATTTTCGTCGTCTGTACTTCAGAAAGTAAACAAAAAGTGGCTTAATTAATTAGTGTGAAAAAAGTAAGAGCATGAAGAGATTTCTTAACAACCCTTAAAACTCAATTCATAGGTGGCGTTACGGTTATGGGACACTTAAATCGATATCTTGCCTCATTTTCTCACAATCGATACGCGAAATTGGCAACAACTTTTGGGAAAAAATCCGAGAGAGGGAGTTAACATGGCCGTGGCTACACCAGTATTCTATTACTCTGACATAATATTGACTTAAACCGACATACTCTTATCTACAAATCTCTAGACGGAGCCCTTAACCACCATCCCAATACCGTTGGAAATTTGATTGAAATGGTGAAATCTTATCATGAAAGTATTACTTAGTGGACGCAAATCTTTTTCAAAGAGGTGATTTTCTACACTTACTGAAATTCTTTAACTAAAAGTTAAGGATTCTAAGATACTCTTAATTAAAAAATACAAGGAAACCCTGTTTTTGCTTAATCTTGTATTGAGGTTTTCGAAGCAGTAGCAGTAGGGAGCGCCAGATGGTGTCGTCGTAACCCTTATTTTTCCTCTGATTAGTTGTTGCCAGGTAACGCGTCACCGCCATAGGAGGTATACGAGTTTACAGGCCTTAAGCATTAAGTAGGCCTTGATACTGTATACCCATAGTTTATGCTGTAAATTACCGAAATAAACGGTTAACTAGCGGACAATAGTTGTCTATAAAAAAAAATTTTGTCAAAGAGCATTTTGTGGCATTTGGCGTTCGCTAAAAAAACCGTTTCATTTGAAAAGTATGAAAATTAATTGCGTGAACAGTTCACGAATCCCTCCAAAACAAGATCGCCGAAAACGCTATCTGTTGGCGCCAAAAATATCGTTAAAAAAACGTGATCGTTGAGTTTACCATAGAAGTCATGTATAAATTAGTGTACTACATCTTATCATATACTATACACATGCACAGAATTCATACTGACAAATTGGAAAAAAGTGGGAGAGCACACATAGTATGTTCTAATACCAAAAACCAAACCAGCAAGACCCGCCAGTCTTGGTAAATACCAAGATCTCTCGGTTATTGCATACGCATACCCAAAGGGTACGCGTAGTGGGTTTACCCTGCGCGTACTGGTTGCTAAGTGGTAGTTGCATTTAAAAAAGGAAACTACTACTTAATATAGTTAAATAACATAATGTAAAAAAATATATATATACAAGTCAACTCCTTATGGGCTTTTACATTTCACCTTCGGGGTAGCATTTTTTACACTGAAAAATGTAAACAAACTGATCCCAAATATGGCCGACGCGACGTTGCCTTGGCTAGGGTAAGCGTAATTGGTTTTCTCTATTAGAAAAATATTCTACTAGATGGCTCTGCGAAAATGTAAACAAAATCATGATTCTTAAGGAGATAACTTTGCTGGTCTTTGACGTGAAATTTATTTCTCTGCTTCCATTAAAAAAGTTTGGAACTTACAAGTATTCTGAACATTTGAGAAATTAGTAGTTGTCCTTTAGTAACGTGTTGTCGCTTGACTTGAAAGGGCATTAGTTGGATATTTATTGCAATGTTCCTGACTTCCTTTCTGAAAAAAATCAGTAGCAGCGAGAACAAACCGCAACCCAAAAAAGTAGACAACGTGATATCAGAGGATGACGTTCTCATAAGTTCGGTTAACTTGCCTAGTTGGAAGGATGGAACAGTCTGGTCGACTCCACTCAGGTCGCAACCGGATGTTAACAGTGAATGTCAAGAAATCAAGGAAACAATTACAGGTTGGTTTTAGTATCATTGAATGTTGTTACAAAACTATAAAGAAATTTTCTTTTATTTAAGACCTACTGAGGATGGTTAAGGATCCAGAAAAGCCCAACACATTAGCAGATCTGCAAGTTATTACTGATGAGTCAGTTCAAGTACAACCCTTCGAGGGAGATGGGTACTTGGTAAGGATTGATTTCAACCCAACAGTTCCTCATTGTTCTTTAGCCAGCCTTATTGGGCTGTGTATCAGAGGCAAGATACAGAAAAATGTGTTGGAAAGAATCAAGCTAGATATTGTGATTGCAGAGGGTAAACACAGCACAGAGGAAGAAAGTAAGTTCTATTTCTGTTTAGTTGCTGAGCAAACATAACATTTTATTTACCTGTAGTCAATAAGCAGATCAATGACAAGGAAAGAGTTGCTGCTGCCTTGGAGAATCCAAATTTGAAGGAATTGGTTGATAGTTGCATAGCAGAAGAAGAATGAATTGAAAATGACAATAAATATTATTTTTCCTCAGAGTATTTTGTATTCCATTCCATGAGATCAACTCACAAGTATGAAAGGCACTGCAAGGCACTGCAGATACATTTTCATCGCACACATACACCCTGGATTGATTTTTTAGTAGCAGACTAGAACAATTACCAAAAAGCTCCCTGGTATATATATAAATTTTGCAAGTGTTATCTCTGGTAAGAAGTAAGCATAACCAAAAGCGACAAGCAAGCTTGTTTCGTGAAAGACTTATAAACTTAAAAAAGATCAAATTTCTCAAAATCAAGTAGTGAAGTTCAATGAAAAATAAGGGAGTGTTCGAGTGAATGGGGAGGGTGGGGGAGGATTTCAAACTTCAGATAAGACCGTAGGAGTGGCAACAACAACCGAAATCACTTTGGCAGGGTCGTTGTTATTTTCTTCCTCAGTCTTGGACGGTGGCTGTTTATCCAGTTCCGTGACCGCACACAAGGAACGAGTGCGAGGTGCTCGACGGCCACTGCCTCGTCGGATGGGCTTGTCTGGGTTGGCAAGGTGTTGATTGAGCAGCTTAATGACTTCCTCCACATCAGCCTCATTCTTGCCCTTGATTTTTTCCTTTACTATTTCAATTACTCCGTCATCTTTCTTTTCCTGAAAGTGATTAATCGAAACAATGATTCACCTGACTAATTAGCGGAAATCAATTTAAAAACTTACTTTGAATGTCTCCGTAACTCCAGCGTAGGTAATACCCGACTCGACAAGCAAATGGCGGAGGAAGCCAGCTCGCCGACGAGGCTTAATACCTTGACGGAACATATCGGCAAACACCGGTCGCCATTGCGCCTCCTTAATCAACTCTTCCTTGATCTTCTTAACTTGTTCCAACAGATGTTCACAACTGATTAGATTCTCCTTAAGTACCCCAGTGTTGATACGACCACCATGCACTTTGCGCAGAATCTTATGAAGAGCTTGTGCACGTTGAACAGCACTCTCCAGTGGTGTGTCGGCTCCGAGGTGATGGTCAGCCAAGGCTTTCAGGACCATGCGATGTTCGTCCCTCAAATCGTGCACCTAGAGAATGTATTACTTAGAAAAAGAAGCTGCTAATTCAATTTCCGTTCATATATACCTGTTGACGGAGCAGATCCCAACCATTCACACAACCAAGCAAAATCTTATTGACATCATCTAGAAGACGGAAGCGTTCCAATGCCTATGTTTTCGTAGAAAGAAGAAGTTAATAATTTAAGGCAGTAAATATTGCACGACAAAACTGTCTATACCTGGAAGAGCTGAAGAATCTTTGAGTGGCGTGGTTCAAAGAAGACGAGGATAATTTTCTTGTCAGGGAAATTGTCCTTTTGGAGTTTAATGAGCCACGAAGCAAAATCATTGCAGGCAGCTACTTCACTCTTGGACTTGAGCATTTTGTTGTTGCGGATCTCTTTGAGCATGCGATAGCGACCCGTATCAACTATGCGTAGGTTGTAGTTGCGGATCACGTTCAGTGGCAGTTTACCGTAAGGCATGACATACTCGTTGAAATCGTGACCTTCTGCCTTTTCTTCCTGCGCAATGTAAAATGATCCCAAATTGATCATCTCATCGATGAGGCGCCGACCAGTAACAGTAGCCTCCCACATGACCACAGCCACGCTTTCATCATGTTCAGGCATGGGTGGTAACGGTTGAGTGGTAATCACATGTGGTACTTGCTCAGGTTCCACGTTCAACTCTGGAGTTGCTGGCTGTATCACCACCTCTACAGTGGTCTCCGCAGGTGATGAGGTTTGTTGTTCTTCGCTGCTGTTGGTCATTTCTATATTTTTATTCTGCAACACAACAAAACACTATCGATCAATCAAACCGTATTCTACAGATACATTGGACATAAGTGAACAGAGAGTGAAGGCAGTTTTCAAGAACAGTTTCCCCTTTACCAAAGTGCCTTGCGTTCAGGCTAATTGAAGAACAATGTACTGGGCTACTGACTTAATAGAGTGAAACAAAAGATCAAAGAGAGAATCAATTGGCAAAACATGTGCTAGACCTTATTAAAGAAGGGGAAAATGTTCTTGAACATTGCCGACTTGAGAAAATTCTTAGATCTGAGGCGAGCTCTCAATGGCGACGAAGCACATGTACTGAGAGAGGAAAGAGATTGGAGGTGGAATCTTACCGAGCTCTTGTCTCGGACACGGCCGGTGAATAAGTAATCGGTCTTGTCTTTCTCAAACCCAGAGTTAAACCAGGTAAACGATTCTCTAACCCAACCTCTCGCCTCTAAGTTCGCGCCTGTGATATCAATCTGCCTGTTATATTACACAATGCAAAATCCCAGATTTGCCGGTAAAAGGAATGAGACAACGTATTTTACCTTTAGCTGTGACGATCAGGATGACTGCAATTTTGAGGAATGGAGAATCGTCTGCTTTTTTGGCCTTTGGCGTAAGACGCTGGGGCAGGGAGAGAATAAAATTCTCGAACAATCTGAATGAAAAAAAAATCACTCTGTCAAATGCATTTACGGTTAACTATCTGGTAATGAGGGTATATAATTAAGCCCTTTTCATTTCTATTTCCATTTTTGTTTGGGAGCGTAAAATTCGTCGGTTGGCGGTGAAGAAGAAACTAAAGATTTGTAATCGTGTATCATTTCTAGTTTTTGTTTTATTTAAAATAAAAGCGATTTATGTTTTGGTAATTCTATATTCGTTATATAATTTTTTATTAACGATGTAAAATGGCAGATTTAAGAATGTGTGAACAACGACTGCTCGGATTGAATAAACCCGTATTTACGAGTCGAAAGCTCTAGAGCATCAGTATTAATAAAAAAATGCAGAGTGCAATCATCAAGATAATTCCAGAAATCTTGTACTGATAGGGTTTGAACATTACTTTGTTTGATTGCCACATTTTGGTTTTTTGTTATGATATTCTTCGGTAGGTGAGCTATCACCGTGTCATCTAGCGGTAGTTATCACTACCTCTTTTTTAATTTGCAATTATTCCAAAATATTCATGATACATGATAAGGATGTGGCCAATATACTACTTATAATGTGGCGAATATCACTTCTTCCAAACAGAACCTTCGACCCTAAGCCGATGTTTTTCCACTATACTTGTGCAACCACAAAAATCCAAATGTTAGCTCATTTCAATTTTCCGAACTGCTAAATTAGCGTTTTCAATTCCAATGAATCTTTACCATTTATTAAAGTATACGAGAAATAAATACAAACTAGTCTTGAAACTGAAGCAGTCAAAGAAGTTAACGACTGAATGCCACACCACAAAAATCGAGAGTGAAAAATAAAAACGTTAACGATGTGGAGTGTGATGACTTGCAGGTAAAGGGGATAGAAAAAAGGTGGGCTTGAATACGATGCACGTGTCCCATTCACGAGTGCGTCCACCCCACACTCATTTGATTGCCTATCACCTTTTTTTTTTGTACTCATCTCCCCTATACTTTGTCATAAAAAGGTCTTGTTGTCGGTGGATAAACGCATACGTTTAATCAAGCCGATGGTTAGCCTAAAAAGCCTGTCCCCCCCCCCCTCTTTTCGTCTGACAACATGTCGACTTCATCTGCCAGAGTGGGCGTGTAGGTTCAATATTTTGCGTGAAACACACGTTGACTATATAACCTTCTAACGAAATCGATAAAAAATGTACATATTGGGAAGTTACTCTGCATAGCACTATATAAAACGCGTTATAGCGGGGCGAATAAGGGCAAGGGATTGTTCCTCTATTCGCCGGTTGAATTCATTAATCACCATCAACGAGCTTCTGGTGCGCAGCGCGTTAGCTAGTGGCGCGTGTGCATTTAAATACAATACAGCGGGGTGAGATAGGATAGTATCAACCCCATGGGTGGAGCTGCCCACCCAAGAATCAAAATACATTCAGAAATGTTTGGCTTTTCTTTCTCCGTTTTCTTCTGTTCCCCATCGGAATCACATCATGAAGAATACAGAAAACGAAAAAAAAAAAGGGAAGCACATGTATGTAGTACATGTACGTGTTTTCTTTTCGCATATGTACACTACGCATCTATACCAGGAATAGTAAAACAGAAAGGGCATTTTTTTTTTATTCTCCAGATGTTCGTGTGTGTAGCCTTCTACACACACGAAGAAAGAAAGCGATGAAGTATCAATGAAGTATCACTTTTTTTTCTCTTTTTCTAATGGGCTAACCGTGTCGTTTTTCCCCTCCATTGTACACAGCACAAGGAAAAAGTGGGTGTGGGCTCGATCATTCGATCGTGAAAAAGAAAAAGAAAGCTCTGATCTATACATAAAATGTAGTCGCTATGTCGGAGAGGGCCCGATATCAACTTCGCTGAGGGAGTTGCTCTGATGCATCTGTATTGATACACATACAAAGAAGCTCTATATAATAGACACACACACACACACCTGCCTGTGTGACAGACACGGCAGTACTATATGTATGAAAAAGAAGGGAGGACCATCAACTCCCCTCTATACTCACTGCTCCGGATCTGCGATGCTGTTTTGACTTTTGCAACGTAACGAGTCGTATAAGATGGATGAAAGAATATACACATCCGGTAGAGAAAAGAGGGGTGTTGATGTATTTATAAACGTGTTCTTATACATTTGAATTCGTAATGGGCATTTTCTCGTTGAATGTTTTAATAAGCCCACCCTTTGCGTCCGTAGATGCATATGGATTCGCACTCAATTTTAACGTTACTTTTCGACCTTGTGCGATTCTTTGCTCACAATCAGACCCTCTCGATTCTAAGTGTTTAGGTCGTCATCATCTTCTGTTCTCCATTTGATTTCATTATTAACGTCGTAAACAGATCATAAAAGAAAATCAAAATGACATTGTCGTCGAATGGTTTTGTTTTTTTTTAAAAAAAGGAGCAGATTTTTCTTTTTAAAAAACAAAATATAAAAGAAAAAATGGTGTGGTACGTGGAGTGGGTGGGATTGATGACGTTAAAAAAAAAGAAGGGGGGGGGCATCGCGAGCTAAATGAAAATAGATGGCGTAACATACTTTACAGGCTGTATAGCAGTGCCGCTGATGTGTTAGATCCCCGGGCCGTAAAATAAAAAGCAGAGTCTGATGCGTATAGCTAAACGGAGAGCTTCTTTTGTTTTTACTTTTGTAACTTGCTTTTTATTTCAATCGAATCGTACATTTACAAGAGCGTGCTGTGTGTACTCTCGTCTCTCTACATGTTAGAAAAAAAAAAAGACCTGCTCTCTTTCTCCCGCTTTTTCGTATAGAAAAACAAAACAAAAGAGAGTGTAGCCAGAGACGGGCAAATCTCGCGAGGTTCCAGAGTGGCGAAACATGTCGCACGCTGAGAGAGACTCTCTCTCTCTCTCTTCCAACAGCATCCGGGGGAAGCTTCTTCTTTGTCGAGTTAGATAAAAAACAATTCACCCGAGTCATGTGTGTGTGCACCCACCTTCGTTTTTTTCTTTCTTTACGTTTCGTATAGTCAAAAGTTTTGCCATCAATAGTGGCACTAGCAAACGACACTGGTTATAACGACATACTACACTCTAAATAGTTTTGTAGTGCATATATATATATACGTACATGATCAAATTACAGATTCTAATCGAATTGAAATTAAATCGACTGAAAGAAAGGAGACGAGTATCTTTAATGCTAATCATTCGGCATGTGACGCAACACCTACAAACAATCGGTTTCTCTGATTGGACTGGGACAACAAAACGAAACGCTCCGGCTCAATAAAAGAAACGTGTCGAGTATAACGCGGATGGCGATGAGCAATAGGGTAAAAAAAAAAAAAGTTGCCTCTGTTCTGACACAACGAGAAGACCAAAAACAAATATATCCAGCAGCTATATATGTGTGGTGTTTGCGTCCTGTGAAAACGGGCCGTGTCTCTGTATTTATATATAGGAAAGTCAGGACACCCAAATCCCACATAACACATGGCCTGGTGGTTTGCTTGCGGCTTTTCCTAGTTGCACGGGTCATTGTAAATCGCAGAGAAAGAAAAAAAGAAGCAACAATAACAAAAAATATACACTAGCCGGGACTAAAGAAAGAGTGAACGCTTTCTCTTTCCTGACCTTCCCGTGGGAGCCACTATAGACCTACACCACCCCTCTCTCCCGATGGGGTCGAAAGTCCGACCACCTACAAATACGAAGCTTCGTCTTTTCGGGAATACTGCATCACCACACAAAGTTGCATCCCATATAGTTGCCTCTATGTGTGTGTGTGTATAACGTGAAGTCCGGTTTTCGTTCTCTCCCCTCTATTGCTGGTGTGTGTAGCGTTCGGGATGAACGCCATCGGAGAAGGAGTGAGCTATTTGCTGGCTTTTAAGCTTTTGATGATCCCTCCAACTACCACCACCCTGCCGTCGTTGCTGCCGCCTTTATACGGCCATAGCTTTGCCTGTTTCTATATACGACGTGTATTATATAGCCCATACGAGATATGTTGCGTGTTACCACCAACAAGGACGTTGGCCGAGTCTTTTATTTGTAACACGAGACGTGTGTGTTCACATAACGACCAGTTTCCCTTTCTTTTCATTTTTTTCCTTTGATACACAAAACAAGACTAGGACAACAGATAAATGCGTTTAGCCATCGAGTCTTTTTGTTTTGTTTTGTGCAAAGTTTTTCGCTGTGGAAATGCGCAAAATGATTGGAAAATAGTACGGCAACCGACTGTTATAGTTGGTGCTATTTGTCGTCTGGATGGTCGTTGAATCCCTACCACATATCACAGTGGATCAATCCGTTTGGCCCAACCCATAAAAAAAAAAGACAAAACGCAATCTTCAATTTTTTGTTGTTGTGACCTTTTATCCGTCCGTCTCTTCCCCCCCCTCGCGTCCGTGATATCGGGACAAACTTTTGGCGGGGCCGGAGAGGAGAGCAATGTCGATACAATAACAAAAGCAGAAAATATGAAATGTATAGCTTTCGTGTTCATCGAAACACTCTCTTGTTAATGTTGCGCAATCAAGAGTGGCAATAACAAGACCAAAAAAATATTCAAAGAAATTGTGCAATGCGGACATTGTTTTCGATCTACGCCGCAATGAGCGACATGATTTTGATTTGTAAATAGAGAGCCAACTATTTGAAACTGACTTAATAATTGTGATGGATGGAGTCTACGTAGACGATCGTGAAATTCGAAAGAACGCACGAAACTTCGGTAACGAGAGAGCCAACGAGAAACGCAGTCGAGGCGGATGAATATTAATGACACCTCTGCGCCTGTTTTTAATACGCCTGAAAAGCCGTCATTATAGACGATTTATAATTATATACATATACAACATAGCAGCTTGCCAACACAGTATAGCACCCAAGCCTAAGAACATATATGTAGCCGAGCAAATAAATTCTCCCGCCCGATATCCTCGTCAGACGGCTATTTAAAACAAATGGCAATCATTTTCTCAACTCCCATTTTCGACGGCGATATTTAACGGACGTTTAAAACATACTTTTGAAAAAAATCAATTGGAAATCACCCCCCAAATATTAGCATTGTTGCATTCTCCTTTCTTTTCGAAATGCTTAAACGAGTGCGATCAGCCGCCGCCATCGTGTGGCCGTGACATTTCTATGTACTCCCGCCAGCAGGGCCCGTCCCGAACTGCTCCCGCAACTATCATACCAAACACACTATATATATATATATACGGTACAGAGAGCTCTATGTGAATGTGTTACACACGCTGCGAAAAAGGGAGGGGGAGCAAATAAACACGGTTGTAAATCCAGAGTTAATCTCAGGTTGACACGTCGCCTCATTTAACGGCGGGAGGGGGGGAGTATAGCTCCTGAAAATGTTAGTTTTCTCTCTCTTAAAAACTAAAGGGGAAAAGAAAAGAGAGTTGAGAGAGAGAGAAAAAAAAAAATTAAAGAAAAAAAAAGGGGTCGATGGTTTCATCACTGGATATAGGGGTGGGCTCGAACAGCGTTTGCATCCGCACGCAAGTGAGTTTAATGAAAGTGTCTCATGCAGCCGTGATTTGGGTGTGCGTAGTTTTGCTGTATCTACATACCAACTGACGGCGACAGCAAGTTTACGCAACAGGAGGGCCCTTTAAATGCTATTTTGTGGGCGGCAACTTCCATTTTGAATTTCAATTTCTCCTGCAGGGATGTGCGGTTACTTGTACCTTCTTTCTTTCCTGTTTAAAAAAAAAATGGAAGCCGCTAATTCAATTTGCCAATCACTTGAAACCTCGTCGCATTCATTTTTCAACAGTAAACGCTGCATCGACATTTGATTGATGCAGCGTTGTTGGATTCTCACCCTTGAAATATCGCCAGTAAAAATGCAAAACTTTATGTAGATGCGCCACGCGTCCATCTCTGAAGAAGCCCCTCATAACTTTCTGAAAAATCATCACATGTTTGCGACACGTCGAAATGAAATGGCAACTCTACAAATAGTTAACACAAGAGATCGACACGTGTTGCCCTTACACACGTCAGTGGAAATCGCAACGTTATTTACATGCGAATGGATCGAATGTCAATCTAATCAACTAGCCCCGCTACAGCTAATTCCAATCATTAGCACGCAACAACCAACGCAGCAGGGACACCCGTCTAAAGGGCGAACGGGCAACACGAAATCTAATAAGAAAGGTACGCCGTTGATGAGATTTCAAAAGGCAGATGATGAACCAAAAGCTGGCAGGTATGTTTGATTATGTCCGAGGGTCGCGGCTCTATTACACTTTTTTTTTTTTGGATGCACAATAGTCGACGAGAACAAGATTCATATTAATACCCCTCCCCCCTTTACCCTGGGATCCGGCCAATCGATGGTAACCACAACCGCCCCCCCCCCCACTGTACCTCTTTTCTCATATATTGGCAATTAGAGAAAGGAACGGTATATTACGAGCCGAGTATGTTGCGATCTAACTTTCAATAGGCTTATTATGTACATCGAATCAAATGTTTAGTCATGTGAAACAATAATAAACGTTCAATTACTTCCCCCCCCCCTCTCTTCGGCTATAAAGAGGACTCGACATGTTAACATGTCAAGGATTGAATCATTCGATTGCCTAGCTGCGACTGATGGACCGTTTCATTCCGCTGTTGTGTTTCATCGACGAACAACAATTGCCGACTGCGTCAACAGTAATTCAGGGCGAAATAATCGGATGGTTGTCTATGCCATAAAGGCCATTGTTGATAGATGGCGAGGTGTGACAAAACACATGAACGTATCAAACAACCCCCCCACCAGAAAAAAAGGCATAGAGGTTCTGTAGGATCAAAGAGTACGTGAACTCCTTGGGAACATGACCCCACAATCTTTCTCAGCATCCGTACGTTTTTTCTTTGACTTGTTTCCGAAAAAAAAAAAAAACGACATCGCCAACTTTTTTCCGCCATTTTTTTTTAGGAGGGAGGGGTGGGGGGGGGGCAAATGTGGGCTCGATATCAGTGGCAATATAACAGTAGAGGAGGGATTTTCTTTTTATCGCACATTATTGAGATGGGTGTGGTGGTGGCAGTCCCAAAAGGAAATCCACCATATCAGTGCTAAAATGACCTTGTTTGACCCTCGCGCTCAACACCCAAACAAGGGGACGGACGTACACGCAAACGAACTGTCCCCCCCAAAAAAACACATCGGTCACACACATTTCGCATTTAGTTCATCGGCAGATGTTTTTCTTTTTTAGCTTCCCCTCAAGACTATCAAGGTATCTAAAGGTTCAGTGGTAAAAATTTCAAATGATGGTGTGCGTTCCCTTCGTCGAACCGAGATCGCCGAGCAGCTCGAATCCAATTTTTACAATTCATTGCTAAAACGAACAAAATCCATAATTGCGCATTACAATAATAAGAGTAGAGAGTCTTTTCGTCACGTAAACCAGAGAAATCAAAGTTTTCTACGGTCTGTAACGGTCCCTTCTTAACACAAACACAAAGCTCCTCCCACTTTGAGTATTGTTACCTCCCTTTTCCAAGCGCTGTCCAATAGCGATATTCGGCTCTAGGCAGTAGGCGGAGCTATCGATTTGAAGCCCCTCCTCTGGCGTAATGGACCGACACACAAGATCTATTGAAAAAAAAAAAAGGTAGAACAAGAAGAGTGACAAAGCAAAGAAAGAAAGAAAATGAAAGATACACGCCCACAGGCAACAACTACCATTTAGATCCGATGCGAGTGGTGAAGGATCCTCCTCCTCCTACTTCGGTGTGATGTGTGTGTGTGTACTACAACAAACTTGTAGTATGGTAGGTGCGTTTGTGTATACGACGTGGGATGGCGGTTCGAAAGTGACACCGGGACCAGTCGCCCAGCATCCACGTGATGGAACACAGTTGCTGTTAATCAACTGGGAAACGTTTTCTAGGCAGAAAGTTTTGTTTGTTTATCTTGCGCAGTTTGAGTTGGACAATTGGACGAAAACAAGTTTGGACGTGTTGTTCTTCTTCTGTGAGTCCTCTTTCCGAGTTGACTAGAAATAATTCCAAAAAAAAAAAGAGAGAATCAACTGAAATGAAGTGGAATTTGTGAATATGAATGTGAAAACGTAAACGAGTTTAATTACCAATAAAACATTTCTCTATACTTATACGGAAGATGCTCGTTCAACATCTCAACTCATCTGGTAAGTTGTTTTCACCCCCTGCTTCGTAGTTCAATGCAAAATTTGAAATCAATTATCCGTTAAGGATTCCATTCCCAGAAAAAGATGAATGTGCCTTTCTGAAAATGTTGATAACGTTAGGCTGACTGGACAAGAGAAGCAACAAAAAAAAACGGAAGGGTAAAATTGTAGATAAATATTTCCTTGTCGTCCAGTTGAAGGAGGGAATCCCTGGAGAAGATCTTTTTTTTCCTCAACCCTCCTTTAGATATCCGGATAGAGATTGTGTGTTTTCGGCAAAAGTTGATAGGTGGCTGGAAAAGAAAAATGCAAAGTCCGGAGGTCATTGGAAAATGCAATGTCACTTCTGGTTTTCATTAGCAAAAAAATAAATAAATAAATAAAATTATCTCACAAGAGGATCCAGAACCAAAAGGGAGGGGTTTGATCCCCATTGGGTTCAGCAACTAGAAAATAAAAAAACACATGAAAACTTTCTGATAAAAAAAACAAAACAAATTCCAATTGAACCTTGGTATCCATTTTGACAGGTCACCATCACCAACATTTAATGTCCGGTAAAGTGGCTGGACATCACCACCTGCACAACATCCATCAGTCGGCCGTGCAGCAGCAGCAGCACGGAGGCAAACAACAACAACAACATCATTTGAATGGCAGCAGCAATTCGGGATTCCACCATTCTGTCCAGCATCCGGCGTCATCCGGCAGTCACGAAAGCGACGACAGTCTTTGCACGCACGAGCATCCTGGCCAGCATCAGAGCATCCAGCATCATTTGAAGAATCACGGCAACGCAGTGGTGGGCTCTTCTTCCAGCGCCATGACGGCCTCGTCGGTGAAACAAAAGAGGCACAGGACTCGTTTCACGCCGGCCCAGCTCAACGAATTGGAGCGCAGTTTCACCAAAACTCATTACCCCGACATCTTTATGCGCGAGGAGATCGCCATGCGCATCGGACTCACCGAATCCCGCGTCCAGGTAAACATTTTTTGTTTTTCTTTCCCCTTTAGAGTTTAGGACGTTGTTTCTCTTTTTCTTTTCTTAAAATAACCAAAAATGCCACACCTTTTTTGGGGGCGACGGAGGGAAAAAGAACGTCGTCATCGTGTGGGAAAAATCTACAAAAACGAAAAAAAGAGCTGCGATCATCAAACATCAGAAAACTATAAGGGAACAAATGAAAGGGTTTTTTTTTCTTTCTTGGTTGGAGGTGCGACATTTGCGAGGTGTCCATCAAACTGCTTCAAGACGAACCCGCCTAGAGAGTCGGTCTGACTGTCGGTTATTGGGAATTGTGTGAAAAATCTCACTTGTCTCTTCCAAGCCAAAGGACACTGAGAGCACAACACATGGACGTCTATGCCAAGACCTCCAAATAATGTTGACACCTTGACAAAACACACCTTTATTGTTTCTTCTCTTTGTCTGTCTGTCGGGGGGTCACAGTTTTGACTTCAGCTTCTTCAGACGAGGGGGGTCATTCAGTTGTTTTGTTTCAAATCTGTAAAATTCAAGGCTTTTTTCGTAGTCCATAAATCATTCTGCAATTTGTGTTTCCTTTGAAATCATTCAGGTTTGGTTCCAAAATCGACGGGCTAAATGGAAGAAGCGCAAGAAGACCAACAACGTGTTCCGGTCTGGCAACGGTGGTGGAGGCAATGCAGGAGGATTGATACCAGCGCACGCTTTACCTTCGTTCGGTGCATCCAACGCCGGAAGTGCAACGACAACGAACGTGGGCGGACAGACGGGTCACGATCCGCTCTGCTCGCCGACGTCGCTTTTCGTCAGCACGGCCAACGATTCCGGCCGGTGGGGAGTGGCTTCCGGTAACACATCATCAATTATCGATCCGAAATGAAACATCCTTCATGCTTGCAGCTATTCATTTGGTAATGTTTCATTTGGCCGTCATCAGGTTTGAGTCCGTTGGGTCCGTCGAGCGGTTTCGGGAGTCCGTCCCTGTCGCAATTGAACCAGTTAAGCAACGCTCTTAGCAATCACCACCCACAGTCGGGAGGAAGCGGGATCATGTCTCCGACTCTGATGAACTCGCCCAGCTATCAAACAGCCTATTCCTCCACCAGCAGTAAGTGCCTTTTGGATATTTCTAAAGAAAATTGCGATTTAATTGGGGGAAAATGAACAATTAAACATCACAATTTGAACCTTGAAAAGATGGTAGATTAAGTTCGTCGTCGATTCAAGCTGCCAGTTTGAACGATTTCGGCAGTGGGACGATCGGCAGGAATGGCCAGCAGCATTTGACCGGCAACACGGAACAGACGGCCGAATCTTTGGCCGCCCAGAAGCCTGGTCAATAATTACGTGAAAAATGGCGGCTATACGGGCTACGAGCAATTACTTCAGCTTTCCAATGGCAATTACTTCCAAGACTGTCTGACCTCTCACCACCATCACATTTCACACTCGAATCGACCTGCCGGACAACGCCATATCCTCAACGACAAGGATCCTGCTGCCGGCTCCTACGACAACAACAATCTACAACTGTCGCCCGCCATCTGATCGTTTCCTCCAGGCGATTCTCAAGTCTTTCGTTTTTTGTGTGTGTGTGTCTTTAAAAACAAGAAACATTCCTTCCTTCTTTTTTTTTTTTGGGCAGTTGCAATGGCCGATTGTTGTTGCGCTGTAATAGGTGGCCATCTTCATTCGAAAATTACTTACCCCCCATTTTTTTTATTACCTATGTATGTGTGTATACATTCTGGTTTCTTTTACTATTGGGAAAAGAATTGATTGTGCATGTTATTTTCTGACTTTTTTTTTTTTTTTTTAAACATAAGCTGGTCATGGTGTTACCCTACCCCTTTTTTTCTTAAAAAAATATTTTACCTGTTTGTCATTCGACAGTCAACTTTCACAATTGCCGAATTTTTTTTCTTTTTGAAAGACAAAAAAAAAAAAAATGACGTAAGACACACACAGATATGTGTCATTCTCTTCTTTGTATCTAACAAAACTTAAAAAAAAAAAAAATAATAATAACTTTAAGACAAACACAAAAGATACCTAAACACAACAAATGTCAATGTCGTTCGTTTTGTTCTTCTCTTTCGACGTGACATTTGATTTTCTCTCCGTTTCTTCACATACCTGCCCCTTCCCAAAAAGAAAAAAAGAAAACAAAAAAAAAATATTAAGATGCGACTCAATAAGCCTGACCATTTTGTTTTTCTTTGTTGGATTCGATGTTCTACGCCTCTCTTGTTTCTATATAATTATAACTGTCGTGTGACTGTGTCCGTTGAATGTCCAGCAGAAAGATATCACACATGGGGGGTGGGAAGACAAACGTAAAAATTGAATCCTGACCCTGACTCAAAAAAAAAAAAAAAAAAAAAGTTAAATTTAATTGAGTAGGGGGAGGAAGCGGGACTGATGAAAGAAGGGCTGGTTGCGGTATGCGTGCAAAAATACAATACCAAAATATCCTGTAAATTTCCATCCGGCAAGAGGTGTTTCTTCCTTTTTCTCTTCCAATCTCGTGTTTTTTTCATTCAATAATGGCCGGCTGCATCCACACGGGCGTGGTCTCAAAGTGTTTGACGGCCTGTCGAGCTGCATCTTCGTAAGCGTCAGTCACATTTTCAAAATCTTGCGGGTAAGTAATGAACATCTCTTGGCCCACTTTAATCGAAGCAATAAATCGGCCCGTTTTCAGTTGATTGTGATTCAAAGTCACCTTGCCGAGATTGTACGTCGTCACCAACGTCTTGAGACGCTCACAATAAAACTCGGCCAGTCTAGAAGAAAATTATGTTTAAATAATCAATCATTTCACTAGCGAAATGAATTGAAATTTGTTTTCTAACCTCTCCGATGGAGCAGCTGACCGTACGGATGGTATCGGAGGAACGTTTACAATTGTCCGATGAACGGACTGCAACTCGTCGGATCGATAAGGCATACGTCGGGACAAGAGAGGTGATGGAGAAAGGGGCAAAGGCGGAGTGAAATTGGAAGATGAAGCCGCTGGAACAGATTCCGAAGTGTTATCAGGTCGATATCCGAATTGTCGGGATGGAAGACCAGGACTGACGATTGGAGTGGCATTCTTCAACAAGACGCGAGGTGCCCTGGCTGCTGGACTCCCTTTCTGAGCAGTGGAAGGCGCTCGTTGAACCAAGTCGGGTAACTTTGGGCAAGGCGTTGCTGGTTTCATTTGCCGAGGTTCCATTGGTTTCAACAACCGAGGTGGCTCTGCTTCCGCAGGGTTGCATGCGCTACGAATGGCAGATGGCTGACCGACGCCTGGGGAGTTCAACTGCTGGGTCGCAGGTCGGACACGTTTTGGCTCTTCTTCAAGCAGGATGCATGTCCGTTGAGGGACAGGAGGTTGGACTGCGCCTGGCGGCTGGAACTGCTGAGGCAGAGATCTGACGCTTTCCTGGACAGGTTTAGGTTCAATCTGCTTCTCCTGGAAGCTATTGGAACAATTGTTTCTATTTTCAGTTGGCGGAGAAAATTGCTGGGCCTGATTTTTGATGGTTGAGGCTGCTTTGGCAAAGATTTGGGTTCCTCCGATTTGAAAGAAATGTTCAAATTAGCAAGCGACTTTTGAACAGGAACGATAGTAGATGGTCGAACAACAGGAGAATTTGTCAAGACAACTTCAGTTGCAATTGATGAAACACTAGGTGACTCGGTTGTGTTGGCCTGAGTTTGAGTGACTGGTGTCTGAGGTTGCATCACCTGAGGAGTTTGAGGGACTAGTATCCTAGGTTGCATCACCTGAGGAGTTTGAGGGACTGGTGTTCTAGGTTGCATCACCTGAAGAGTTTGAGGTACTGGTGTTCTAGGTTGCATCACCTGAAGAGTTTGAGGTACTGGTGTTCTAGGTTGCATCACCTGAGGAGTTTGAGGGACTGTTGTTCTAGGTTGCATCAACTGAGGAGTCATACGAGTCCGATCAGGCACTACTTGGAGTTTCTTTACCGAGGTGGAATTCCAAATAAAACTCAATGGCACAGCAACAGAATTGCTTTCCACAAAGTTTGGTTGTTGCATGAAGAGTTGATTCATATTGTAATTGTTTTTGGAAGAAACATGTGGCACTGACTGAAAGAAGCCTGTATGATTGTAGTTGGAAACGTTTGGTTTCTCCAACTTAATATTTGATGTATATGCCCCAAGCAAACCAGTTTGTTGATTTAGCTGCCTAATCCGAGGAGGCCAATTGGAACAATTATCAGGGATAGCATATGAGGGTGGCCTAATCAAGTTTCCTGTTTTGTTGCTGTCATATCTTTCATGAGGCTTTAAGCTGTTGTAATTTCTATTGAAGTTGCGATTAGGGGCAACTTGAGAGGAAACCCTGAATCCTCTGATTTTGCTATTCAATGAATAGCCACCGCCCTTTTTATTCTTTGGTTTACTTGTTCTTTGTCCACGGACAAGTTCATTAATGTGTGATGAACCTTCTAGTGGTACAGCTTTCACATAGAGCAAGCCATCCATAGCATTGGTATAGGAAGACACTACATCAGGCATGCTTTTCAAAAGGTCATCCATGCATTTATAGCCCAGTTTAACATATGGTATGGGATTACCAATTTCAGATTTATAAAGCCCTGTTATAGTACAATGCATTTAGTTAGAGCAATGCTACGAAAACAGAATGAAACGAACACAAACCGTATAACCGATTTGACGGTATAGCTGCCTTCTCGGTGCATAACAGAGACTGAATTTCAAGTTTTACTACGTTTCTCAAGTTATCGTTTTCGGTCATTTTCAAATCAAAATTACGCATGCAACCCACTTAGTTACTCAAATGTACGTTTTCTAACCTACAGCTCTCGCGTTGAACAGACGCACGTGTCCTCGTCATGCGTTCGTAGAACTATTGCGGTTCAGAATTTTTTTTTTTTTTTTTTTTTTTTTTTTTTTTTTTTTTTTTTTTTTTTTTTTTTTTTTTTTTTTTTTTTTTTTTTTTTTTTTTTTTTTTTTTTTTTTTTTTTTTTTTTTTTTTTTTTTTTTTTTTTTTTATTTTATAAAATCAGATTTGAAAGGGTTCATGATTGTTTCAACCGCCATCTATAGACTAGTTTTACAAGCATTTTGAAAATGAACATTTACACGCCATCTAGTGGCCAACGTCTTACAGAATACAACAAAATACATAAATAAAATAAAGAATTAATGAAGAAACCAAGATATTAAACAGTGGAAGGGTAAGGATCAAGAACATACATAATTTATTAATATTTCGTATATAGAACTTTAATATATTCAGCAACCGACAAGATAACCGGGAATGAATCCGTAAAACGGCCAAGAAAGCAGGCAGATCATGTTACCACCCTACATTTTGTCCAACTGACATCACTGACCTACATTTTGTCCAACTGACATCACTGACCTACATTTTGTCCAACTGGGATTCATAGCACCTAATTTTCGTTTAGTATTGTGCGGAATTTTCAACGTGCAATCAAATGCTATAGACAATGGTAGACTTCCTTTCTGCACACGAGAGATATACTGTAGACTAGGGCTGTGCAATATGAATATGGCGTTTATTGGTGAATTTTTAAATAACTGAAAGCATCCAAATGAAGACATAAATGAATGAAAAACAAAAGCTTTTCCCACGATCCGATGAAATAATTATTCCGTCATGCTAATGGTGCAGACGTTGTAAGACCATCAAGATTGAGATCCAGCGTGCCATCAAACAGGGATAAGACATCGATATCTGACAAATCAGTTTGGTTTAACAAATTCTCTCCTGCAGGTGGAATTGTCACGGTGATTTGGAACAAGTCTGAAGGGAGGAGGCCCGGCAACGCCTGCCCGAGTGTTGGAAGATCAGGTAATTGCCTCAAATCGATAGGATAAGGCCTGCTCTTTGTTAAAAGATTTCCGTAATCTTCGTCGTTAAACGTTTTGCTAGCAGACGATGTTAATGAAGAGTCATCGTCAAAATCCCGGTATGGACTTTTGCTGTCTTCTAGGTGGTCTTCATCACAGCGGCCAAGACCAAACGACACAATCAACCAAACCAAGGCGATAGCAGCGACTCGTGTAACCTAACATTGAGTGACGGATACAAGAACACAAGTCGTCAGCGAATCTTTCATAAAAAAGGAAAACAGTTGTATGTTTCACTTACCTTCATTTTCAATATTTAAAAAAACGTTGTTGAGACTAGACTAGTGCTTCAACTGCGACTGACTACTTCGTTGCATCGTCCAATGGTTTATAACAGGTTGATTCATGGTCATTTCGTTTTTGTCAATTAAACAACGACGAAGCCCCTTTTTTTTCATGAATGAATATCCGATTAGGATTGAATTGAATTCCTGGCATTTCGTAATAATCCTTTTTACTTACTACCTGCTCTCGTAAGGTTCCAAGAACAATTAAAGAAACATTGATACTAATATAAAGTTGTAACACGTAAGCGACGCAATTGCTTTTGCTTATCCGGTTCATTTTGCTTCCATCGCTAGAAATTGCATTCGAGTTCTTTACGGTAACGTACGACGTGAGAATCGATTTCAGCAAAATATCGTTTTTTGAATACGGTCAATCCCTAGATGATGTGAAAGAGCCGAGAGCATTGAAACGTTTTCAAAGCGAACATACCAGATGAATAAACGTCAGTTGGCAGTTTCAAAAAAATAAAGAAAAACTTGTTGCTCTTAATGAGGAAGACAAAAGTGTTCCAGGAAGGACCCAAGGTCAGGCTTCCCTTAACAACGGATGGTACCCGCCAAGAAGAAAAAAAAGGAAGTCGTGGATGGTACATTAGCGGTGGATTGAAAATAAAAAGACGGAGTTTTTGGAAAGGCCCAGAGGGATTATTGAAAGAAACCAGCTCATCAGTACACGAAGAAGAGTTCAATTTTCAAGTTGAGTCCGTTGAACAAGGAAAGTAATCAGACCCTAGTGGATTTCTGTTTCATTTGCCAGTGAGGATACAACGTGATAACAATGTCTTCTACAGCATCGCTCGATGGTAGCTACGAGGACAGCCTGCCTGGCGAGGACCAGGTATTTACAGACAAGGACAGGCCACTGAAATGGATCGAAAAGGTTTGTGCATGTTTTCATCACTTGTTTAAGCAATAATTGAACCGTTTTATGTCTAGTTCGAGACAGAAATGATGGATTTTTCAGACAGCGACTGCACCGAACCCAAGCACATCGTCAAGGCATTCCTTGAGCTCGAGCTGGACCGCGAGTCACGGATTTTGGATGTCTTGGCCGGCACTGGACTCGTTGCTGAATTGGTAAGCTGCACCTGAAAATGATTTGTATTTTCTAACTCGAAAATTGAAAAGCCTGTTTCAAATCTAGCTGCGTCCCCACGGCTATGTTAACATCGACGCTATTGACGGCAGAAAAGATATGCTGACACTGTCCAATAAGAAACAACTGTACAAGAATTTCTACGTTTCGCTATTGGGATGTCAGTATACAGCGCCCATTCAAAGCGGTTAGCTCCCAACTTAACATCTAATTTCAACGATTACGATAGTAAAATTAATCGAGGATTTGTAGATATCTATGATGTTCTTATCGCTAGTGGAGCATTCGCTCCAGGTCGGCTCCATTCGGATGCATTCTGCGATCTTCTTCGCATAACGAAACCAGGTCCGTTTTTGAATATTTCTGTCAATTAAATACGTTTTTTTTTTAAATGGCGAGCAAATGTGAAAATGAAATTTGTTTCATTTGGCTACCAAAATTAGGTGGAATTATCACGTGGAGCATGCGCACCGATTACGGACCGATCTCGCCGAGATTCGCTAATTTCGACGCTCACATCGAGGATTTGGTGACGAACGGCGTATGGAAACATTACGTCCCTCGTAAGACGATCAAACCTTACGTCCACGGTTCCGAAGGTTATGTCTACACCATGCAGAGGATCTAGCTAATATAAAACGCTAAACAAACGTATCAAATGTAATTAAATAAGAATCGCAGAAGCAACATAAAAATTCAACAGCCATTTGGGTGTGATTGTCAGTTAATAGTTTTAACTTTTATCACAAGTAAAAAAGGAGACGTGATTTTGTGTGTTTGTGAAGAGATTACGAAAGACTTTGACCCGACACGAGTCGTTTATTTGAATGATTCCCTTGTCCGTATGCAGACGATCAAGGCCTTCAATCTTTTTAGTCCTTTCAGTAACGATAACAGCGAACTGCTGGACACATAAATTACTGGTCGTTACAAGCTGTTCGTCGGCCCACGTCCGCGATAAGACGTGCCCCATTCAAAAGTCGTTTTGTTCAGCTAAATCGAATTTGTATTAACTATATCATTCCGAAATGCCGACTATTGGATGACAGGCTGTCTCTCTGCAATCAGAGACGTGGAAATGCAAATGAAGAGGCAGAGAAATTCAAATTTGCTCAATGTTGTATTAATACGTAAAATATAATATGTGTGAGTACATTTTTATACAGGCATGCATGGGATCAATCAGACATTTTATCACGAAATTCGATAGCTGCATTGCTCGCATTGCAAAAACAGACAATCCGCCGAGAAAACAAAAGAGAAACAGAAAATGAATGAATACAAAACACATTTAGAGATCGGCCAGCTGACGCGCAGTTGAATCCGTTGCGGAATAGATTTTATCCATGGTTTCATTAGCGTATTGGACCCTCAAGTCTTTGCGCAGGATTTTGCCCATGTTGTTTTTGGGGATGGCAGCGCAAAATTGGATGCCTCCCTTGATTTGCTTGTGGGCCGATATTTTGGAATTGACGAACGCCCCGATCTCATCATCGCTGACGGAATCCATTCCAGGTCTCTTCACCACGTAAGCGCGTGGAACTTCGCCCGCCTGTTCGTCGGGGATTCCAATAACGGCCGCCTCCGCAATGGCAGGATGGGTGATGAGGATGTCTTCCAGCTCAGCCGGAGCAACCTTTTCCAATTGAATAAACGTGTCTGTTAATTGCAGCTCTTATCGTTTCAAACTGAACCAAAATGGAAGACATTTTTTTTACCTGGAATCCCTTGACTTTGATGAGCTCTTTCAATCGATCGACGATGTAGAAATTGCCTTCTTCGTCGTAATAGGCCACATCGCCAGTACGTAGCCAACCGTCTTCGCTAATCATTTCTTTGGTGGCTTCGGGATTGTTGTAGTAGCCCTTCATGATCTGCGGTCCAGACAGGTAGAGTTCGCCCTCTTGGTACGGTCCTAGAGCTTGATCGCTCACATTGTGATTGATGACTTTGGCCTTTGAACGGGAAATAGGGGGACCGCACGAGCCGAACTTGGTATTACCCAACGGAGACATCAGAATTCCTGGGGATGTTTCCGTAAGTCCGTAACCTGTCAAGACAATTCATGTTTGAACAAAATGTTTCCATTTCTATCGGAAGAGATTTGAGAGGTATATATGAAAAATGAAGACGTACCTTCTTGCAGACTAGTGTTTGGATTGTTTAGTCGTTCAATCAACTTGGCCGACGTTTTAACGTTCAGAGGAGCCGCACCGCAGAAAATCGTGTGCAACCGACTGAACGATTCGGTTTTCAGGGCCGGATATTGGAGAAGAAGGGACGCAAGAGGGGGGACAATGTGCATGGCCGTCGGCTGTCGGAGGATAGACGAAGTTAATATGGTTAGTTGTTGATTCGTCGCTTCATCAAAGAAATTTGGGATTGTAAAGTACCTTGTGGTCGTCGATGGCTTTAAAGTAAGTTTGGACGTCGAATTGTGGCAGTGTCACCAATTTGGCGCCCGTCTGGAATCCCGTGTTCATCAGAATCGTGATGCCATACGTGTGGAAGAAGGGAAGGAGACAGATGTAGGTGTCTTGGTATTCGGATGTAGCCAGTTGGTGATTGGTGCCGCCAGGTTCCAAGAATTGCATGACGTTTGAACTCATGTTGAAGTGGGTCAACATGACGCTCTTTGGCAAACCTGTAATTTGATTCTGTTAGCATGTTTGTTTTGTGGGGATTGCCTGGATGGCTGAATTGATTACCTGATGTTCCGCTAGAGTGGGGCAGCAGGAAGATATCCTCCTTGACATTAACCTGCACATTGTAGAAGAATTATTAATATTGTCAAATTCATTTCAAGTAGATTATTCATCTTACGTCGAGGTTTTCGTTGAAAAGATCACCAGAATCTTGCGCCATTTCCTGGAAAGAGACGATTCCTTCTTGAGGTGGACCCAACAGGATGATGCGTCGAATAGTTGGGCAAAGACGGGCCACCTCTTTCAAC
Source organism: Daphnia magna (assembly GCF_020631705.1). Lineage (NCBI taxonomy): Eukaryota > Metazoa > Arthropoda > Branchiopoda > Diplostraca > Daphniidae > Daphnia > Daphnia magna. The sequence continues at coordinate 10,299,616 of NC_059189.1, read as the reverse complement.
GTCGCTGCCATCGGTGCAACACCAAAAAGAGCAGTGGCGCCATTGATGGACAATTGACGAGCCATTTCCTCTGTTCAAGAACAATCAAATGAAACTGTTAAACCTCTTGTGCGTCAGTAAACGTAAGTGTCTAATTGCACTCACCAGCAGTGTAGGTAGGGTTGACCAAAGAGACGGGCATTCCAGCACCGGAGGCTCCATACAACGCGATAGGGAATTCTGGAATGTTTGGCGAAATGATGGCAAACACTTCGCCCTTTTGGAATCCCATTCGAGTCAGCGCACTGCCGAAACGACGAATCAATTGGCGCATCATTTCGTAACTGTATTTACGTCCAGTTACTCCGCATTCCTGTTGCAACATTACATCGTAAAAATTAATATTCAATAAATGCATGTCGTACCACAACAAAGAATTGGCAGCCTACCGTTGCGATTTTGGTGGGCCAGCGGCTGGCACTTTCGAAAAGCTTTTGGACCATCGACATGTCGTGGAGTTTGCAATCACCAAACGGCGATGTGACGATGTTGTTTTCAAATTTAGAGGCCACCGGGGTCGGATTCATTTTGAGCGAAGGAGCAAGTTGACCCAATGCGGCTTTCTGGCCATTGGTTGCCTGGTTGGCTAGCAGTAGTGCTTGCCGCAGCGACGATCTTATGTTGAGGGACATTTCAACAGTTGAGTACCTGAATTGAAGACTAATAGTTAGTAAATGCTATAGGAAGGAACATTTGAATCGTTTGTCTATACCTTTCTTTCAATGGTTTTCAATCGTTTCCGTGCAGTGGCACTTTTGACAATGAAATAACGAATGAACAGTCGGTGTTTTATATGAATACGTGGGCAAGCAATTTGTGTGTGTGGAAAGCCCAGACTGATTATCTGTAACGACGACGACCATAGCTCATAAAATTTGGGGTTTTTCCAAACGTTTGTTTTGATTATTTTTGTCCTTGGCCAGTAAATTACATCACGAGGAGTCTAAACAAAAAAGGGAGTGGACCGGATGGGGACAGTCTGGAGGTTTACCCCTGTCCCGCCCCTTATCTTTGCCCATCTTTTGCTCCGGCTATCGCTTTACGCGCTGCTTTACAAACACGCCAACTTGTATTATTATTCCAATGTCCAAAAAATCACACACTTTGGTACAATCACAGCCAATTAATTGATTTTACTCATTCTATAATGAGATCTTTGTTTATTGAAGAGAATCATAGACGGTCATGATATGGTAAGACATCTCTCATTCGTTTTACTTATGCGAATTTCGAACAACTTCAATTGAAATGAACGCAAAACACACATAAACTTCTACATTTGTGCTTTCATGGGTTGTTAAGTCTGTACAGGTTTATCACGACCTTTTAACCGTTGGGTATTGAAAATGATAATTATGGGCATTGTTGATTATGTATACAGTTCTCTTGTGACGCACGAGACGAACTCGTATAGCAATTGTTTGATCAAAAATGGAAAAACCTTCAGACGATTGATTAGAGAGATCGAGTTTCTTTCTTTTTTTTTTCTCCACAGTGCTCCTTTATCTGGAAGAGCTGACTGTCGCGCCTGTTCACACATCGCGCTATTGGCAAGATAATTGCATTCAACAAGAATTGAGAAACCTTCTTTGGTAAATGAGGTACAGTATGCATTTAAAAAAGACACTTGGTCAACACTATATCGAGTGAGCATTAACAAAAAACTGACTGACGTGTGCGTAATGTGAAAACAATCAACGACGTTTAGCAGGAAGTGGAACTGAACGAGGAAAATCAAATCACTTTGAATGGCTATTTGCTGCGGCTCATTATTTCCCACGCTTCTCAATTACGCATCGTTCCTTAATTATATCTTTTAGGAAAAGTCGTCGTATCTATTCAGTTTGATTGACATTGACAGCCATGAATTTGATGGAAATAAACTCGGCATTCGACTCTAACACAGAGGGCTATTAAAGCGGAGTGCTCAGGCACCTTTCGCTGTATGACTGTATGGGCCTACACGTTTGAAGTTGATGAGCTTATTCAAACAACACAAAACTATAAATATAAACAGTATTTACATTAGTTATCAGACACCCAAAGGTTTTTACTTTGTTTAACTTTATTCTTTTTTCCCCATCCATCACTCACGTGTCACGTGATGTGTTTGTACTTTAACCCAAACTTAACCGCTGAGAGGTTTCGCGTTCTCTCTAAACCTTGTTTCTTTCACTTTTGAAACTTTGGTTGTCATTCGAAAATAGTTAAACAATTCAAAGATAATTCAATCTTTTGTTTTGTTTTCTTTTGAAAATAAGAGATATAGGAGGCGTGCATTAGAGGGTTGGTTGTTTCCAGTAGTAATACGTATTCCACCGAGTAATACGTATAAGTTATACGTTAGAAAGAGAACATGATTAACCGTAAGTCGTTTCCCGTATATATACATCTTGACGCCAACTGGAAAATCCAATCTTCTTTTGCGTTGCGTAGCTTCGCGTGTACTACGCATTTGTCGACGGTCACACGGTTTCAATTATCTCGTCTTCTTTGTGATTGTCCTTCACGTAACCCCGAGTTTTTGATCGTGATAAGTATATAGTTTCCAAGGCTCCCTACACACTATACATTCGTACATAGGAGAATTATGGAAGCGTCAAGATATCGGAAGTTGCTCCTCAAGGATGACACACAACAACGTAAAACACGAAATGTAGTACAGTAAAACATAGATGGCTAATTGATTCAATTTCATGGTTTCGGACACGATGTGCTGGCAGCTCTAAAAATAAAAAAAGAACAAAACAGAACAAACGGTTGAAACCAAGGTTCTTTTACAGCAAGGATTTGCGCCCTGTCGCTTCCGAATCGTATATATATGATATATGCAAATGTCATTGGGTACAATTGCGAAAAAAGGCTGGCTCCCTTTGTGCTGCGTGCATCGTGTTTACCTTTGAATATACGTTGCACGCTGAGTAAACTTTAGGATCATATCAGTTTCAAACGACTCACATTTTCCCTCCCAGTAGTTTATATCAGTGATAAGGGCTTAAATCTAAAGACTTTAAACACGCGCTTTAAAACTATATATGTACAACTATGGACATGTTTTAGGTGTAAACGTTTAACTGTTTAATACTGACGTTTATTTACCTTTCGATTAAATGTGCAGGAAAATACAACACAAAACATACAAGTGCGACCCCATTATACCTAAACCCTCGATTGATCCGACCACCAAACCCCTTAAAAGAACGAATTAAACTTAATGCCAAAGAAACGTCTTTCATGCATAGTTGTTTAACATATTCCAAACATTTCTTCATACTAGCCATATAATGTCCGGATCTTTGTTTTAACAGCCGAATCTGCTGCATCGGATGCCCTTTTGGAGCAGCTCATCCGGTTCCTCTTCCAATTCCGTTTTCACTTGGTTTCTCTTTAATTTCGCGGCTGCGTTGGCTTCCGTCGGTCCGGCTGAATGGCCCGATGGCTTGATTGGTTTCCCTTGCTCGGCATTCTTTTTCTTTGGCGCACTTTTCTGCTCGTTGGCTGTCGGCTGATGTGTCCGTTTTTTGTGTCCCTTTTCGGCATGCGCTGGTTTAACCGACTTCTTGATTGGCTTCGGATCAACCGTCATCGACTTTGGCGGTTGCAGCGGTTTCTGCTTCTCTCTCGGTTTGGTCGTCGTCACTTGGCTCTTCACTGCCGGCACTGACTTGATCGGTTTTTGTGTCGGCTGTTTCGCAATCGCTGGCCGAATGCTGGAGCCCAATGTCACGGGCTTCTCTGTCATTGGCTCGCTCAATTTCCCCGCATCGGATGTTGTCCGATTGTCAGGTTGATGAACCGATTCCAGCGTCACTTGTTGGCTCGAATTTCGCGACTTTGTCTCACTCAATTTCGGTTCTGGAACGGGTTGCATTGCGACCATTTGATTGCTCATTTCGATGGTCTCATTCTTCGGTTTCGATGCCACCGATGGCAGATGTTGGTGCGATTCATTTGACGTTGATGGTTCAGATGAAATCTGCGGTCCAACCGGTTTAGTGTTGTCGTTCAAGTCCGTGCTGCTGTCGGTTGAGTTGGCTGATTTCATCGGTTTCTTTAACACTCTCATCGGCTTCACCTTTTGCTCTGGCTCCAACCAGTTCTCAGGTTGAACCTGTTGGTCCTATGAAATTGTTTCATCAGTAAAATGAAGGTCTGCCCCCATTAGAAAGGCACTGAAACAGGACTTACGGACGGAAGATGGATGGATTGCGTCAAATAGTCGGAATCGGAGCCAATATGGACTGCACCAAGATCGTCTTCAAAATTGTCCGAGCCATCAGCCATACGGCCGGCTGGGCCGAATGGACCTGGAGCGCCAGCAGGGCCAGGGGGACCCGGTGGTCCGGCTGCACCGGGACTTCCCGCTGCACCAGCTGAGCCTGCTGCCCCAGCTGATCCAGCGGAACCAGCAGGGCCTGATCCCGCCGTACCCGTTGGTCCAGGAGGACCGGAAGGGCCGGTTGCACCGGCTGACCCTGCAGCAGCCAGCCGTTCCGGGTGTGCCAGGAGGACCTGTTGGACCTGCAACGCCTGACGCTCCAGCTGCCCCGACACACCAGCAGCGCCTGTTGGTCCTGCTGCTCCGGTTGTACCTGAGGGGCCTGTTGCGCCTGTTGGACCGGCTGCACCATTTAGACCGTCTTGGCCTGCAGGACCTGGTGCCCCAATAGTTCCAGGTGGACCAGTGGCACCGGACGGTCCTGCGGGGCCAGTGGCTCCAGTAGTACCCGGAGGACCCGTAGGGCCTGCAGCACCTGACGCACCGGTGGGACCTGTTGCGCCTGAAGTTCCTGCTGGACCTGTAGCACCAGTAGGACCTGGGGAGCCAGAAGGACCAGACGGGCCAGTAGGACCTGCTGCTCCAGGTGTTCCAGAAGCGCCCGGTTGCACCAGTTGGGCCTGCAGCGCCAGCTGCTCCAGCCGCGCCCGCCGCTCCGGCCGCTCCGGCTGCTCCGGGCACTCCAGGTATACCAGGAATACCTATTCCTGTTGGCCCAGTAGGCCCAGTTGCTCCTGGTGGTCCAGGAGGACCTAAACAACGAAGGAATTGAACCAAGTTCATTTGATTTTAAACTTTGCTGTTTGTCTGCCTTTCGAAAACGAGAGCTCGACAAGAGATTTCCCGTGTTAGTATTCATTTCGCCCTGTGAAAGGGTTTGATCAATTACCGGGTGGCGCTGCAGCGTACTGGAACGGATAATATTGCGGCTGGAACAATCCGAAAATTCTCGATCCAAAGAACCTTGCAAGGCTGTTCAACGGGTCGCCCTTCTTAAGAATCGGACGGTTGTTTTCTAACGATTTGTCTCCTTGGTCGTATCTTTGTTCAGCCAGCAGACCTGGCAATTATCATGTACACATTTCTCAATAATAGTCTGTGATAAATTAACGAATGGCATTCAAATGAGCGTCTTTCTTACTGGTGGGTTCACCGTCCTCAGCAGTTGATGGTAGGTGATCGTAGATGTTTGGTGGTGGTCCAACGGCACCAGAAGTGTCTTCGTCGTGCTGGTAGGTTTGACCAAACGACCCTGACATTGCGTAATATTTGAATAACACGAAGTTAGCTCATTTTTTTAATGTAGTTAATCAATAGGTGTTTTTATGTTGGTGTAAGTATTTATACTTTTCGATAGCTGTTGGCGAGTAGTTTGCATCCTGTTACGAAGACTTTCTTTGCCGACACGGCCGAGCCTTAGAAATCGAGGGAAAGGGGATTGTTCTCTATGTCTGCCATCGTATCTCGGATCGGATAGTTGTGGCCGGTTGGCCAAATAGTCGGGATAATCGTCAATGGGCTCAGCATAATAAGGCCAGATTCCTTCAATCGAAATAACATGTACAACTTGCGATCAACATTGAGCATCGGAAACGTCTAAAACTAAAGCTATAAAATACACGAAATTCTATACCAGACGTTTAAGTAGAAGAAAACCTACCTTGCAGATGGTTTTCCATTGGCTGCTGATGATTGAAATCATCGTCTAACGAACCATCAACTAGTAAACGATGATACGATGGAAATTCGGAATAATGCGGTGCGAATCTTCTATTGCCTCGGCCATTAACGGACAAGAAAGCGACAAAACAGGTCGAAATGAATAGCAAACAAGTCCGCATGTTTGCTCGTCTGGCTTTAGATATGTACTTGTCCAGCAAAAGGAAAGATCTAGACTAACTCGATGTTGGTCTATGCCTCTCTCTTTCATATTTATACGCAATCCGGGAACGCGTACGCGTTTCCGGGTTGTGCCCAACGCTGTTCGCGTATCTGATTTGATTTGTTTTATGACAGTCTTCAATGCTGCCATTTGTTTACGAAACTTAATCGGTACATGACGTGTTACCGTTTGCGGCAACACATCCACCGAGAATAGATTTTCTAAGAAGCTAAAAAAAAAAACGATTTGTTTCGTGAGATGTGTGAATCTCGCGGTATACACTTGTTAACACAGATTGTGTGTGACGAAAAAACCCCCAAAAAAGTAACAGTGATTATTAAAACGGTTTTTACTCACGGAGGAGGTGATTTCGTTGGCCACACCAACATATTATCCTTTTGGTTTCGTTTGATTTTCCCCTTTAGATGGGCGAGAAAATGGCTTTGGTTTTTCGTCCATCGTGATTCATTTTTTCTATACGACGGTGGCATGTTAACCGAAAACAGGCGACTTTTAATGGAAAAAAACATGCTTTACTGCAAGCTGCATGCTTTACACGTGAATCTTTGCCATTTTTGGTTGATGTTATTTCTGGCACGTGCATTGCCTAGGTCGGTGTCCCTCTCCATAACAACTGGGCCGGAAGGCGTGGGTATAGGCTAACGGTGTGTGACCAAGTGTGTAATTAAAAAGAAAACGAAATGCAGGAGAGAAGTTCTCAGACAGGTATAAACGAAAAAAAAAAACCCAAAAAATTTTCAAGATCAGATGTTTCTCAGGCTGCATATACCCAGCAATTTGAAACAATATAGAATTCATTCATCTTCGAACAATGACCTCGCCATTCGGTTTTCAAGCAAAGATCAGTGAACGCATTTAGCTATGTTTTTTAGCTGGCCACATTGCTGTTATAGACAAGTCTGATGAGAGCAGTCCGCATTCGAAAGATGGCCATCAACGAAGCCACGACTAGAATCACAAACTGGCAGTCACTGGAAGGCAAAAGATAATTTTCAATGTTCGAATTCGACGTTTTCACAGGTTGCGTATGTCTCGTTTTTTTGTTTTTTTCACGGCCCCTGTTATTCATTTCATCCTTCCATTCGAATTCGATATGAGCAAAAGCAAGTTGTTGTGAAAATATGTGTCGTTTAACGAAGCCATGCGTATGTTGCAGGGAATCTGAACAAATGCGAAAACATATGCGTGGCAACCAGGGACGTTATACGGCCAGACTTAATCATCTGCGTTTGAGGGCAAACAAATGGAAGAATTTATGGGGGGAAATGTTCAGTGTAGTTCCTGACCGTCCTTAGTAACTAGACAGTATACATTTCGTATAACGAGTTCAAGCTTTTCTGTAAACGATTGGATTTTCTTGAACTGGTTGTCATGTTTCTTTTAGTCATTTTAGCCTTAGCCCATTGCTCGTCTGCCAACGATGCAGTCGAAAATGATTTGAACCAGGCTCGTACAACGGGAGCCCTTGATTTCACCGTCCAAGTATGTAGCAGTTTAGGTAACTGTCAACCCCTAGCTACTGGGCTGGTTGTCGATAACAACTGGAGAGGCGTCTACTACAACCTCTGCTACGATCCCAAGCGTTGCGACAAGGTATACTCTTCAAATTTAATGTTAATTGTAGAATGGATGTTGTTGCAATTTTGAGACCCTTGAATTTCTTTTTCCAAATGATGTTTTCAGATTCCCACAGTTAGTGAATATCAAACTCTGTTTGGGCTGACTGTGTCGCCTTCACGCACTCATCTGAACCTCACCTACGTGGCCAATGCTCCGGGACCCCGCATTTATTTGACCACCGGTCCCGGCACCAACAGGTAAGTACATGCAACATTCAAGAAATGCAGTTGCAAAATTTGACGATCTCGCCGTGAAATCAATTGTTAGTTATCAGATGGTTTATCTGTTGAATCGAGAACTGAGTTTCGACGTCGACTTGTCCACCGTCGGCTGTGGATTGAACGCCGCCTTCTTCTTCGTCGCAATGGAAGCCGATGGAGGCACAGCACGTTATGGCTACAAAGGACCCGTGTATGGCACGGGCTATTGCGATGCCCAGTTAGCTTCCACCAACAAGCCGACTTGCCACGAATTAGACATCATCGAATCCAATAGTTTGACGACTCTGTTAGCCACTCACACCTGCAACGCGTCCCAATATTGCGAGCCTACAGGCTGCGGTTTCATGCCGTATCCACTTGGCCAAACGAAGTTTTACGGACGCGGTAGAACGTTCAGCGTTGACACTACGAAGCCCTTCACGGTCGTCACTCGCTTCGTCACCGTCGATGGAAAGGACACGGGCAATTTGAAAGAGATCCAGCGCTTCTACAAGCAAAACGGGAGGATAATTCCTAATCCTACGGTAATGGTAAATACGTTTTTCAAGTATATAGTAGTACGTAATCCCGGAAAATAAATGCTAATGTCTGTCTGAAATTGTGTTCCGCAAGGTTGGGGGGAATTTCAACTCGGTGTCGGACGCTTATTGCCGTTACTACGGGCTGAATAATCTCGGCGGCCTATCGGCCAGTATGACGCAAGGCTTGAAAAAGGGAATGGTCCTCACCATGGGCTTGTGGGGAGACCTTAAAAATCCCGATTTCATGGGCTGGTTAGACAAACCACCCTATGGTCCTTGTCCTGTCTACAGCAATCCCAATCCTAGGGTCACCTATGGCAATATCAAGTACGGACCCATCGGATCAACCGCTTGATTCTGGATAAACTTCTACCGCTCTTTATTGAAATCTTTATGACATTTAAAAATATGTACGAGGTGCAGGTGTTGGTGAGTGTAGCTTATAGTTAATTTACAATCAATACACAACGGTATAAAGGAATGATTCAAAGATTACATTGAAACCCGATTGCATATCTGTTAAACTGGTATACATTCGATCAGTTATCAAACGATCGTGTATCTATATGCTTCAGGCTGTTGGCAGTTATAATAAACAAACGAAAACTGCGTGTGGCAAATGTTTGCTGCGCAAATATGTAAACACGATCGACGAGAAATTGGCTTCAATCAGAACGAGGTATTACATGATACGTAGAAAATGAAAATAGCTAAACGTATAGATATGTGCGGAATAAGCGCAGTAAACTGCAAGGTCGAAACTGATTGCATCTGTTTCTAACGTGCACGTATACCAGGCACGTAGGCAACAACTGTTCAAATCTATTACGACAACCTGTCGTTTACAACTGCACAGGCTCTATGACATTCTTCTACGTTCATGCACCTGCGTGCATTTCGGATTTTAAAAAGCGTTTCGAAATTCGTGACGTGAATCCAGACACGCGTGCAAGAGAAACTCAAATAAGGGAGACAACCCTGTATACATTCACTGTCAAGAATTGCGTTCATCATTTTTGAATTGTCTACGGGAAAAATCAAAAGAATGTTCAGCAGCTCGTAGAGTTAAGCAGAAACATCCAAGGCTTCTTATTGAGCAATAAGGGAGCTATGAAAAACAGCCGGGATATTCCTTAACTGTTGACGTAAACGATTTTGTTTTTCACTTGGACGAAAACAGGGAGCTGTTTTCCCACACGTAATTCGTATTGAAACGGGACTGGTCAGACCTAAACAGCTGACGTGTTTTTTGTTTTTTTGAGATTAAACTCTTATTTTTCTTTTGGGAAAATTGATATCTATGTTGGCTGAGAACGTGAAAAATAAAAAAGGGATTATTTACGTTGTTTCTATATCGATGATGTCAATGGAAAAACCCCAGTTTTGTTTGGTGCCTCGCGGATAACGTGACAGAGTCATTGAGTCCTATCACGAATTTTTTCCAGCTTTGATATTTGTATTCAAACAGTTTATGAAACTGTCGGTTCATTTTCCTTGTGAAGAACAACGTCATTTAATCGATCGCACATCTGTGATGGACAACGTTTTCCAAGCTTTTGGTACGCGCTGGAAGTTGTTCCTTACACGTACCCCTTTCATTTGTTTAAAGATTGAGCCTTTTCAAGCAGTTGAACGAGAGAGTTCAGATGAAATCATGAATAATTGAGGTGAAATAACTAAGCAGAGGAGTGAACAACCTATCGTTTCTCTGTGCACAAATTGAATGAACGAAACTCATCACAATTGATTGATATTTAAAATATTCAACTGTTTGTTGTTGTTGAAGGCACACGTTTTTTTTATGGTACATTTTTTTATTTATACGTACACCTACACTACTCATTGAGTATTTCGGTCAGATTATTGTCCAGTCAATGATCACATTGTTTTTTTCTTTAAACCCTAAAAGAAGAAAGAGTCACATGGGTGTCTACAGGAGAGATGTGGTTGCAACGGTGTTGCACGGTGTTGATCAGATAGCGAACGAGTATTGCGCAGTTGATAAAAAAAAACAATGGCAGTTTTAAAAAAATGTTTCCTATACGCCATTGAGCAATTTACTTTGCATTAGCAAATTGAGATCGCAGTTCACGTCGCAAAATCTTGCCCATGTTATTTTTAGGAATCGCCATGCAGAACTGGATGCCTCCTTTGATTTGTTTGTGGGCCGATACTTTGGAATTGACGTAAGCTGCGACTTCAGCCTCGCTGACCGAATCCATTCCAGCTTTCTTGACAACGTAAGCCCGTGGAAGTTCACCTGCCTGTTCGTCCGGGATTCCTATAACAGCAGCTTCGGCCACAGCCGGATGGCTGGTCAGGATATCCTCAAGCTCAGCCGGAGCAACCTTGTCATATTTCAGTTTGATCTCAGTTTTTAATAAAACGGTGCATAGAATACAATGATTTTTTTACCTGGAATCCTTTGACTTTGATGAGCTCTTTCAATCGGTCGACGATGTAGAAATGGCCTTCTTCGTCGTAATAGGCCACATCGCCAGTACGTAGCCAACCGTCCTCTCGCTAATCATTTCTTTGGTGGCTTCGGGATTGTTGTAGTAGCCCTTCATGACCTGCGGACCAGCGACGTAGAGTTCACCTTGCTGGTAAGGTGCCAAAGCGTCATCACCAACCTGGTGATCGATAATTTTGGCCTTTGATCTGGAAATGGGAGAACCACAAGAGCCGAGCTTGACATTTCCTAATGGAGACATTAGAATTCCGGGCGATGTTTCCGAAAGTCCGTAACCTTTTCAAAATAGTTTTGATGTCATTGTTCATCTGATGGGGGCGTTATCATTGATAGGAGAAAAAAAAACTGACCTTCTTGAAGACTCAAGTTTGGAACATTAAGACGTTCGAGGAGATTAACCGTCGTCTGGACGCTTAATGGAGCCGCTCCGCAGAAAACTGTGTGTAAACGGCTGAAGGATTCGGTTTTTAGAGCCGGATATTGGGCGAGAAGAGATGCTAGAGGCGGAACAATGTGCAACGCAGTCGGCTGTATCGACATCCGATTCGAAATTGTGTGTCGCTATTAGTGAAGCATGACGTCCAAATGAAATGTTGACTTGAAAATACCTTGTGATCGTCAATGGTTTTAAAGAAACTCTGAATTTCGAACTGAGGAAGTGTCACCAATTTAGCGCCTGTTTCGAATCCAGTGTTCATTAGAATCGTGATGCCGTAAGTGTGGAAGAAGGGAAGAAGACAGATGTAAGTGTCTTGGTATTCGGATGTAGCCAGTTGGTGATTGGTGCCGCCAGGTTCCAAGAATTGCATGACGTTCGAACTCATGTTGAAGTGGGTCAACATGACGCTCTTGGGTAAACCTGTTATTTGGATTTGGTTAGCGTGTTTGTTTTGGGGTGATTGTCTATTCATTTGAATTGATTACCTGATGTTCCGCTAGAGTGGGGCAGCAGGAAGATATCCTCTTTAGCATTAATCTGCATATTGTAGAAGAATTATTAATATTGTCAAATTCATTTCAAGTAGATTATTCATCTTACGTCGAGGTTTTCGTTGAAAAGATCACCGGAATCTTGCGCCATTTCCTGGAAAGAGACGATTCCTTCTTGAGGTGGACCCAACAGGATGACGCGTCGAATAGTTGGGCAAAGACGGGCCACCTCTTTCAGTGTCGCTGCCATCGGTGCAACACCGAAAAGAGCAGTGGCGCCATTGATGGACAATTGACGAGCCATTTCCTCTGTTCAAGAGCAATCAAATGAAACTGTTAAATCTCTTGTGCGTCAGTAAACGTAAGTGTCTAATTGCACTCACCAGCAGTGTAGGTAGGGTTGACCAAAGAGACGGGCATTCCGGCACCGGAGGCTCCATACAACGCGATAGGGAATTCTGGAATGTTTGGCGAAATGATGGCAAACACTTCGCCCTTTTGGAATCCCATTCGAGTCAGCGCGCTGCCGAAACGGCGAATCAATTGGCGCATCATTTCGTAACTGTATTTACGTCCAGTTACTCCGCATTCCTGTTGCAACATTCAATCGTAAAAATTAATATTCAATAAATGCATGTCGTACCACAACAAAGAATTGGCAGCCTACCGTTGCGATTTTGGTGGGCCAGCGGCTGGCACTTTCGAAAAGCATTTGGACCATCGACGTGTCGTGGAGCTTGCAATCATTAAACGGCGATGTGACAATGTTGTTTTCAAATTTAGAGGCATCTGGCGTCGGTCTTGATTTAGGTGGCACAGCAATATTGCACATGGTGGCTTTTTGGCCATGGCTAGTCTGGTTGGCTAGCAATAAGGCTCTTTGCAAAGTTGATCGTAAGTTTGACATTTCTCAAGTTCACCTGCAGAACAAAATAAGAATGTCATGTTGATGGCAAATAAAAAGATGTTGGACGTTGAGGTTTGCTAAATGTAATTAATACGTTTAAGGCATTAAATACTACCCGACACAGGCAACCGTCGTTAAACACTCTGAATCTATTCCTTCGCTTTGCTTTTGTCGTTGCGCATTAGGTTGCTACGAAGAACACTTGAGTAATCACGTTGATTTCTACGGGGAACTTGAACGTTATTTTTAAAAAAGGCAAGGGTACAAAGGGGATGCAAGGGTGGAACAAACAAAACAAACAGAGGGGGGCGCAGTCCATCGGGGGCCACGTCACCCTGTCATTTCCCCCTTCCATTCTTACGGACCCAGGCTTATTGGATTCCCAAACCAAAATACGCCGATAACACTTGGTTCGCAAGAAAAATCAATACCGTGGAGCACACGTTAAACATTGTGCTACGATTCAACGACTACGACGTAGTAAAACCAAACCTTTTAAACAACGTACCGAAATGCGAGCGGAGATGTAATCCAACAGTGGCAAAACGTTATTGGAAAGCAATGCGAATTCGGTTCAACCGATTATGTCTCGCACAACTAATGGGAAATCCTCGGCAAATGTTGATTGAAAATAGAATTGAAATTGTTTTTAAATTACAATTGTCGTACGGACTTAAAAACAACTAGAAGACACGGAGCAAATTAAATGGAATGTGAGATAAGAGCTGATTCGGAGTAACGCTTGAAAAAAAAAAGAAAGGAATTTTTCAAAAAAAAAAAAATGATAAAGAGAACCATCCAGTTCTAACGACTAGCTGTTACTGGAGGCTTGTCTGTAGCACGTCTAGGGGTCTAGTCCATAGAGGTTTCACATATTTGAGTCTACGTGACGGAACACACACCCTACAATGGAGGCGGAAAAGCTGAAAAGGAAGGGGGAGGTTGGACGCTTCAGGCTACTAAGTTTTACTGTTAAAACTATAGGCCATTGTGCTCGTTTCGGTTTAATGAAAATTTCTCTACATTTTCCCAAGAGGTCCTTCTCAAATTCGTAGCAGAAAGCTCAATGCGTCTACTGAATTTTCTAATTGTCGTCAAGCCACACGTATCGCGGTTCCATTAAATTTCTCCGGATGCATGGATGAGGAAGGGGGATGTTTGCAATTGAGGCCATCCAGAGAAAATGGGAGCCTTCTATAGGACTGAATTGCATTTCTCGTGAACACGTTTCTTTTGTTTCATTCGCATCCACACAGAATTGGGTGCGCGCGCAGAGTTGCCCGCAGGCACGCATCCCAACCTTTTTATTTTTGTTTATTGCGTAACAACTAAAAAAAAAAAAAAGGCTTCGCTTAAATCAGTGATGCCATAGGCAAGTTGACTATGGTCCGGAACATGATTCGTCATTGACGACTGGCTGGCTACAAAAAGGATGTGTTACAACACGGGCTGAAGATTAGACTACGTAACGACAGTCAAAACTATAGGCGCAGGATATAATGTAATTCAATGTCGTGTGCGTGCTCGGCGTGAAGGAGGCCACACCCTCTACCGGAAATACTGTGAAGTCTTTATTCTCCTGTTTCTTGGCAAAAAGTGAGGGCTCCTGCAGTAAATATAGAAGGAGTTCAATCTATTAGAATTCAATCTACTTTTATCCAGATTGAAGTTGTACAAACCCTGTTAGTAAAAAAATCTGGTAAAAAAATCTCAGATACAATTAATTAGATTGAAATTATGCCTGTTTGAGAAGGTACCAAACTCTCGTGTCAGTTTATCTAAAAAAGCAAAAAAGCTGAAAAAGTAAAAAAGAGTATTTAAAACACGTTTTGTACTAGGGAAACATAATATATGAATATGAGATCATGATGAACATGATGATATAAGAATATAATTATACCTTTCTCGACAAGTTTCCCAGCCGAATCTATAAATTCCATCGTTCTCTTCACGAGAGGTCGGCCCTTTTCTAAAAGTAATATATTTATTCATTTTAAATGACAGCAGGTCGCCATTAAAAACGAAAATGACAACAAACGAGGAAAAAAAAACAATTGCCGGTTCAAATGCGACGGCGGCTGCTGAAATTTCGGGGCCTATCCACCACTGCGTGGCTTGAAAGGATGGTCACGTGACCATCCCACTGAGCCAATGAAAACCCTGGAAATGGTGCCGTTTTCTGGTACGGACCTCTCCGTACGTACGTGGAGACCATGTTGGCGTCGTTCGTCCATTTGTTTTCTTTTGAATTTGTTACAGTGCCGGTCCAGTTATAGAACCGACCTGTGCACGGATTTTCATTTAATTGCATAATTTTTAACTGGAGATATAATTCAGCTACTGTAGTGTAATTAACTAATTATGCAAAAAAATTTAATCAATTGACTTGGACATAACCGATCCAATTTGGCAATTTGTAATCAATTTCACCGAAAGTCGGCGTCTCGGCGACGGCTGGCGACGATTATAGGTAGGGATCGGCCCCGATTAGCCCTAATCGGGTTAACCACACCCGCCCCGGGAAAAGGCAATCGGGGCTGAATCGTGGTGCCATTTCATCAGCCGGGGCGGGGCGGGGCGGGGCAAAAATCGAGGTTAACCCACTTGCCCCGACACCATTTTCAAAAATGGCGCCTGAATTCAAACTACAAATTTGGGTCGGTTTTTTATCGGGGCAACCGGGGCAAACATAATAATCGATTTCGACTCGATCGATTGTGTTTTTACGTCGATCAATTGATTGCAATCGGGGTTGCATCCCCGATTAGGCACCCTGACACAACCCCGATTGAGATCAGGGTTCAAAAATTTTCACCCTGAGCCCCGAACACCCCGCCCCGATCCCGAATTTAGAAACCCGATTGGAAAAATGCGCCCCGTTTAGGGTCGGGGCCGATCCCTCGGCTCAGCCCCGATCACATTCTAATCGGGGACACCACTAAGCTTCCCCGATTAAAATGAATCGGGGAAGTTCGATGCGGGGATTTCTTTTTTCGGTGCGGAATGGTGCTATAATCGGTGCTGCACCGATAGCACCGCTTCAGCCATAAGGGGTTAGTCTTACCAGTGACCTTGAGTTCTGATAGGCCAACGAGAATCACGTGACTAGGGTCACATTTTGTTCTTGTTGGCCGCAGGGCAACTGCCAATTTAGATCACTATTCATTGATAATCGGGGAAGGCACCGATCACCGATATCACCGCACCGAGCACCGAAATCGCTTCCCCGATTAAGATTATCCCCGCACCGGATCGACTAAAATGCTCCCCGATCGGCGCGGGGACGAGCGCTAGAAAAGGGGTAAAAGAGGAATTATGGCAACATCGATCTAGGGAAAATCTAGGGATTTTTAGATTTTGAAATCGGGTAAAAAATGAGATCTGGCAACTCAGCTAGGGATTATTATTTTTCAGCCGTGGAAGCACTGCGAAGGAGCAAGAAAGTAGCAAATTTGCCTTGTCTCTGCAAGTGGCCGCCATTTGAGTAGCACATGGCCAAGAAACTGAATTTTGTTTATTATAGCTGTATTTAAAATGCTAGAGTGATTAATATCACGTAATCATTTGAAACATTATGTGGAAAACGTTTACATGAATCAACTCTTGTTGGATAGTAGTAAGGGTACGTTTGTTGGAACGACAAAATTATTAACTTAATTAGTAATGCATGTCTCGTTGTCAGGTTCTGTTGAGCTGAGAAACGTTTCTTGGAAACTCGAAATAATAAACTAACCTGGTCTCCCAATGGCAATCCATGCTTGCTACATTTTAAAAATGTTAACTGATGTCCCACCATCTATGTTGCTTTCAATGAAATGGTTGATATTCCACAAAGGGTTTACACGTACAGTTTAAGTACTGACAGGTGACATGTAAAGTTGAATTTATGTGGGGTGATGACACAAACTTATGGAGATTTGCTGTCAAAAAGTTGATCTCTTCAATGGAAACAATTTTAGTAAGTCTGAAACAGCTTTTTGATATTGGGAAGAAATACTTCATCTAACCATTCTTCTCTTAGAAACTTTCTGCTACCAGTGTATTTTTGTTCCTCTACCTGTGAAGGAACAACTGAACTTGATGTTGCTGTTGTGATGGATCTGATTATTGGTAAGCTCTGCTTATATTTGCACCAATCTTTATGATATCTCTTAACTAGGGAAAATATTGAAATATTAAATGATCAGCCATTTAAGTTATGAAGATTCCTTCATTGTAAAAAAATTTAAAAAATCTGGAAGAGTTTGTAGAAACCTTGATAAAATACTAAATCTTATCTTATTTCTCTTAGAATCTTTTCAATGCCAGAGTATTTTCCTCTTCTCATTAAGAAATAACCTAACTTAATATTGCATTGTAGTGGGTTTGGATTATTGGTAAGTTTTGCTTTTATTCTGACAAATTCTTATTAGACTGTTATGGAAGGTTCTTTTTCACATTTTGGTACTAAAATAATTTGGCTCAGCTATTCCTTAGATGTATTTTATTGTGGCAAAAGGTAATGTTATTGTTTGTCTGAGTTCGAAAAATGGGAAGCGTCACCAACGATCTGATCGCTATCATTTTCGGTACGGAACTTTAAAAAACCTGTGCTGGTTAATTTTTGGTTGAATATTTTACGTCGAAGACACCTAAAGGATTGAGGTGATTTAATTTTTTTAAAGACCTCGAATTAATCTTATTAATTATCGTGAACTTGCTAGGTCTCGCGGTTACGCTAAAAACTGAGATACGTCCGTGGCAGTGGTTGAAAGCGAGCAACTCGGACGCATCCAGTTGGCTTCTAGCCCGTTTGGTATGAAATTTCCCAACTTTATTCGTACGTTTACAGCAATTGAATGTGTCAATCTGAATATGGAAACCAGTCGATACGAGCCCATTCTGCAAGGCAGAGCTAAACTAAAATTGCCTCGAGAAAGTGAATAATTGCATGCAGAATCATCGTATCTTTGTTTAATTTCTTTTCAGTTTCGTGGATCATTCGTGTCTATTAAGGATTTAGACAAAGAGGACTCACTGCTGGCGGATATCATAACAATTTTGGTAAGAATCAAGCTTTTATTTATTCGTTTTTTTAAACACATGCCAGCTACAGGAGATGGACTAGCAACATTCTTTGATAGAAACATTCATTATGATTCCTCAACTGCATCTGATTGTCAGCGTTGTGGATGAAATCGTCATTTCGTTAAACCAGCACAGTGTTTTTGAGCCAAAGGTCACCGGTTTTTCCGTTTATCCGTTACTTAAATTTACGGGATCTGATTTCATCGATCATGCTTCTTTTTTTCTCTCAGAAGATAAAGTCTGGTAAAATCTCCCTATACCAACAGTTGAGAGGTATCTAAGTGTCCATCTAAATATTTAAAAACTCAATAAACAACTGTCATTTGGTTTTGTTTTCATGGTAGATGAGTCAACACTCTCAAATGGATCATGGTGATATTGTATTGTTCCGAAAACTTTTGAAATGGGTCACGAAGGATATTTAAGTCTGCGCATGTACAGCGCTCAGGCAATGAAGCTCAAAAAAAGATTTGCTTACAACTATCGATTTGACATTTACCTTTTTTTTTTTTACAACTTTAGGATGGTAAACGTTTTTCCGTGTTAAATGAAATCGACTGATTCAAGCGCCTTCGATCATTACTGGATACAATGTTCGGAAACGACAAAATGTTGTACAATACGAGCGAGTCTTCCTTGAGTTGGGCTGACGAGAATCGTACTGTTAACGCATCCGAGTTGTACGAATTACTCTAGGCTCGCCTACCTAAGGCTCATCCACTTAAAGTCGGCGACTTAATGATTGCAATTGAATCTCTTGATCTTCCTCTTTCTAGAGGACATAAAAACCTGCGCAGATTTGGACGTTTACCGGCATGTTTTGGATGTAGATAATTTATTATTCCCTTTCATAGGGCATGCGGACATTGGACCCCCCAACAGTGGTCCCGGAGGGTACCCCGACACCAGCCCCACCCGACACCAGTCCCCCCCACCCGACATTGGCCCCCACCGTTTTTGCAGGGGGCTACAGTCGGCGAAGAGGGCGACACCAGCCCCCCTGGCAATAGGAGCGGGGGCCTTTGTCGTGTAGGCATACGACACCAGCCCCCTTTTTTTTTATTTTTTTTTTATGTTTTTTGTAGTGGCAGTCAACACCAGTCCCCTTGTCTTTATTTAAAAAAAAATAAAAAAAAAAAAAAAAAATTTTTTTTTTTTTTTATCAAATATTGATTTACTTTAATTTAGTGTTCGTTTGTTACATTACACGTACGTCGTTACGTTACAAAAAATTGCAAAACACTAAATTAAAGAAATCAATATTTGAAAAATATTAACACAACCTTTAATTTTATTTATTAATTTTATTTAAATCACTGACAAGGACTGTTGTCGACTCCACTGCGACACCCTTCGATTGAATTAATTTTGGGGGCTGGTATCGTGTGATACTACGACACTGGCCCCCGTACCTTGAATGAGTTTAAGAGGGGGGCCTGGTGTCGTATGCCTACACGACAAAGGCGTCCCCGCTTCTATTGCCAGGGGGGGTGGTGTCGCCCTCTTCGCCGACTGTAGCCCCCCTGAAAAAACGGTGGGGGTTAATGTCGGGGGGTCTGGTGTCGGGTGGGGCTACTGTCGGGGGCTGGTGTCGGGGTACCCTCCGGGGCCACTGTTGGGGAGTCCAATGTCGCGTTCCCCTTTCATAGTGCTTGAATGAAATCGAAAAGAGATTTTTTTCTTCTTGAAAAAGATGTCGGGGCAAGGCAGATTGAAAGTAAAGTAAAAAGTCAGTAAAGAGATTGGCATGTTGGTAGCCGAACATTTCCGTGACGGTAGTTTGCAATGTTGGATTCTAAGTAAACTATGATGTTCTTTCAGCATTCATTTTACGCCATATGCGAAAAATCGGCAAACTAAACACTACGTTTCGGAGATTTCTTGTTGGGTGTCTTCACATCACCGTAGCATTTGATATCATAATTTATAGAAACTACTGAGGAGGAGTTCCGCTTCATCTAAAAGGATTTTTGTTGTTGTCCATTGGATTTATATCTTTATCTCTTACCTATTCTTACAGCAAAGCTGTACAATTCTGTCCAGGTAAATGGATCCCAACTCAACTATCAAATACAAACAGAAACACTGGAAAACATATGGAAAGAAGAGACAACAAGAAAGAAAAATAATAAGTCAGGAAGGAAAAAGTATATGACCCCCCACCCGGGAAATTGAATGAAATGGAGAACTGCAGCTAATGCGACTATTGTCATGGAAAACTACGTCAGCAGTGCGTGCTGAGTTTGTCTTTATTTTGCCCATAAGGTAACTTTTGTATTGAATTATGTCTAATTTATTTTATATTGTCAAATGTATTATTATTTTATATGTCAAGTTTTCTTTTGATTTTAACTGCATCTCATTTAGCAGTAATAAGGTTGAAACATTAGAGGGAGTAGAGAAAATTGACGTTAAACCGGTTTTAAAAATGTCGAGCACGGAATAAGCGAACGGTATTTGGGCAGATTATCGTGCACTTAAAGATAAATTGTCAAATTTTATTATATTTCCTCGACAGATTTTACTTGACAGTTCGCTTGAAACGATCTTTGATTATCTACTGTTATGGACCTAAATGTATAAAATACGTCTCGTTCGGGAAGTATTGCAGTGATCAGTGCGGGTTAAAATTGGCCATAACTCGTAGATAGCAGGCTAACTTATCCCATTTGAAAGGTTTCGGGAAAAAAAGATTTGAAGGTAAGTCCTGTCAATATTTTCCCGCAGCGCATTCAAGAACGGGATTTAACACCTTGCATAGCTATAGAAAACAATAAGAAATAATTAATATCACATTTATAAGCAGCGAAACGAACCACGGGAAGTTCTGATAGAGCTGGATCTTAGTCAAAACGTTCCCTTTCATCGTGGAGTTAAATTATTTTTAGTTTTTTTTTGTTTCCCATTGGTGATGTGTTACTTGGTAAAAGAAAACTCATCAGGAAGTCAGGAACTGGGCATAACTATAGCATAGGCTAACAAATTAACGATTCATAGAAGTTGAGGAAGAAGCAATGAGGTAGGCGACTTTGAGAAGTAATCTTACGAATTCATTTCCTTAGCCACATGTTGAAATCTGTTGTTTTCTAGTTAGGTTAATGACACTGATGTGCGCGGATATCCTTAAGTACGGGAAGTCTTTGAAGAAACTGATGACAGAATTTGACTGCCATGACACAGCGAGGTGTCCTTTTACGAGTTAGACTTCAGTCAACTTCCAACCATGAATTGATGCAGTAGCAATACTCCGGACACACTACTGAAAGAACACACACACGGCAGAGATCATTGCAACCAATAAGAACGTCTTTAAAATCACATTTGTACATATACTATTTCCCTCGTTATCTGCTGTTTTATGCGACTGCCAATTAATGCTCTGGTGTCACTTTTCCCATGACTGAAGTTGAGCAATTCCTTGTAACTCGCGTTGGTTGTATATTAGGATAACAGATGGCGCGACTGCGCCTCTGTCTTTGTTTTGTGTGTGACAAGTGAAACCACGTTTGAATATTTGTGAACTATGTTACATTCCATTGATAAGTTAGATAAAATTAAATTGTGTGATTGCAACTATTGAGTGTTTCATTCATTCCTGTGTTTTTGGAGTGAGAAAAATCAAGTGGGCTATTTTGTGTGCAACGGGTAAACTTGTGATCAGCTATGCCAGCTGCCAGATTCAAACTATTACTTTTACATTCCCATCATGCTATTCTATTTCACGTTGAGAGGTATAAGACATAAATTTTAGCACTTAAAATTCAATAGCCATCATTCTGCTTTTCAGAAAAAGTTGATGAAACCTAAATAGCAAAAGAACTGTGAGGAAAGGCTAGAAATGACACAAACCATATGAGTTGGAAAACCATCATGACAATAACGTCTTTCTGCTACTCTTTACTCATTCATCATGTCCTCTCAGTTTTGATCTGAAAGTGCAATTTCAACAATCTTCTCGTCATTTCTACTTAGCCTATCAAGTGGCAGGATTTTTAGTTGCAAGGTGAGGTATTAGACTTATATTTATGCAATCAGAATCAAATTGGCATGTTTGTGCTTTTTTTTCTAGCTCATGTATCTAAAATGAAAAGAATGCTGGCCTCGAAGGAAGATCTCCAACAATGCAAAATCCTTGAATTGGAATACCTCAAGTCTTTCTATACTCTTTGCCCACTCATCATCTCATGTAATTTTTAATCTGGTAAAAGCAGACAGTTTCTCTTTGTTGTATTGTTAACGGTTAGCAAACAATATATTCACAGCCTCCCTTTATTTCTACTTTAACAGCCAACACATCTCTTCGCCTTGCCCGTCACCCAGTCTTGGCTTCGCCCGTCGCTCCGTCTTGGCTTCGCCCGTCGCTCCGTCTTGGCTTCGCCCGTCGCTCCGTCTTGGCTTCGCCCGTCGCTCCGTCTTGGCTTCGCCCGTCGCTCCGTCTTGGCTTCGCCCGTCGCTCCGTCTTGGCTTCGCCCGTCGCTCCGTCTTGGCTTCGCCCGTCGCTCCGTCTTGGCTTCGCCCGTCACCCCATCTTCACTTCACCCGTCGTCTCGTCTTCGCCTCTTGGTCACCCCCTCTTCACTTCACCGCCTCGTCTTTGTGGTATCGTTGAATTTAGTAATGTGTAATTGTGTATTGTTAATTAACCCGTTGGCTGCCACCCTCTTTGATCCCCCTTTTTTTTAAAGCTTGTTAGGGTCCGGCAGCGCTGTTCTACTCAATGGTCTATATGCCATGGGTGGGACAGTTGCACAAGCCGTGTGGCTCAAAGTCGATCGTCGAGGCAATGTACCAGTAGGGACTTTCCCTTTTTCGATGCTTTGATAGTTGTCTGGAGTGTACATTCTCACAAAGGCTTCTGTCATCGTGTCAGCCCGGATTTGTCGTAGGACAAGTCCCCCTTGGTCGCTATCCATTAGATAGCGATGTAGCTAGCGTAGATTTAGTGGCGTGGCAGCCAACGGGTTAGTTTTATTTATGTAGGTTTTGTATTGTGTTGTATTGTATTGCAAAATGTAAAAATTTGTGGTGGATGTGTGGGTGGATGGAGGGACAATAAAGACTTTTACATATATTTTAAATTTGAATTTATTTCCGTGATCATATGTAGGTACTTGGTTGGGGATCGAACACTTGACCACAAGAACATGAGTCCAATGCTTTTCCATTAGGCCATCTTTAACGTAATAACGACAGCAATTTATTCCTTAATAACCTTGTTTGTAGTGCATAAGTAGATATGCCAACAAAGTCGACAACTGTTATTATAAACACTAATAGCACATTGGTTGAGTGCTTGCCTGGGATTCTTAAAGTCTGAGGTTCGTTTCCCAGCCAGGACTGGCTATTTCATCAACATTGTAATGCTCGGTTGCTTTACAAAACTTCGGCAAGCGAGAAGATCCAAAGACATTTTATGTCAAGAGAGTAGCGGACAGACGGAAAAGAATTTAGACAAAACAAATTTTTTTTTTCATTTTCTTTATTGTTGGTACAACATACATGTACAACAAATTTCACTGAATTGAACCCCCGGGGAGATTACCCGGGGAGTGGCTAAGAGAAGCCGGAAGAGGATGGAAGGTTTCGGACAAGTTTTTACGTGAGCGATTAACCGTTAATTCGGATTTGTGGGTAGCCTCTTCGCCCTCCAATGATATCATCGAACTTGAGGACCCCCACGTCCCCTTTCCGGACAGCGCACTCACAACCTTTACTGCTGATCACAGTAGGGGCATGACCCCCTACGGGCTTATTACGAGTCAAGGGGAAACGGGACCACAGAAAAGAAGGGAGCCCAGATATACAATTCAATTTTTTAAAAATTATAAATAGTATAATGTAGAAGGAAATAAATGAATCTTGAAATTGCCGGTCGTCCTTCCAAACAGTATCATTTTTTTAAATCTCTTGTCTCAATCAGGAACTTTTTCCAATCAAACATCATTTTTCATCTAGGTCGAAAAAACGAACACATATCAATGTAAAAAAAAAAATCCTTGAAGCAAATTAAGAAACTTGCCTTACATAAATTCTACTATAACTAAACTGCAGATCCAATTACTGCATAACATAGACGGCCGATAACAGATCCTGCAAAAACTTCCTGAAATTGAAGAAAAAAATGTTCAGTTAAAAATTCTGAATATCTATTTGTCTGTAACTAATACCTTCTATGGTCATTTTTTTTGTAGATCACCAATTAAAGGCTTCCCAAAGATCAATATTTTGAATACAAAAATAGGTTAAAATTGAATGAACTGATTCCATAAAGAAATAACATTATGCAGCACACAATAGTCCTTACATCATAGAGTACATAATACCACATGCACATGCACATAATACTTCAAAATCCATTTGTAGAAGGAAATTGTTTGATTTTCAGTCGGAATCTGTAATCTGATAAAACACTCAACTTCAAATTCGAAGCTCATTCTGAAACGTAAATATATTAAATATTGTTATCTGCTTGTGGGAAAGCAAAACAACATTAATGCAGATCTATGTTATACATGTAAAAATAAACCTGATTACCAGTGTAGATTAGAAATTATCAATTTCCAGAATCCCTTTTCTGGTTTTCCAAAAGTTAAGTTAAGGTTAAGCAGGTTTTCCAAAAGTAGGTAAAAATTTCCTAAAAAATTATTCCAACAAAACTCAAGCAATTGACATACCATGGTGATAATGAAGTAGTGTGAAAATTGCAAATGGATAATAAAAGTGGAGAACCCAACCACAACATAAAAACAATTTCCAACGATAATGTTTTCTCAGGGGTTGTATTTATGAAGAACTTTGTAAGGCTGCTGATAGTGGGTTTACCTGGAGAATGAAAACCTTGTGTGACAGAAAATTGAACTGAAAGAAATAACATGCAAACATATTGTACCATTCAAAGGATGTCTGGTGACAATACACCTTCAAACAACAATCGAGGGTCAACCATGCAAATAATCGTGAAAAATAGGTGGCATATCTGAGTTTAGTAACCAAGAGAATGTTTAAAATAGATTGTAATCTACATTCAGCAGACAACCAGTAACAACTAAGGCGTAAGGCATAAGAATTTCTACCAGAAGACGGCTTGTTACCTTGGCATAGTTACAAAATTCAATCCTATTTAATAGTGATCTTTCACTTACTTTTACTTGTTTTACCTGACCTTTTACTTTACCACATACAAAAAACAATCTATTTTAAGGATTTGCTTTTCAATACATACACAACGATAGCAATACTGAACAGATTATATCATATCGTTAATATCTGATGAAAAGTTCTTTAAAACACTAAACAGGGTAGAAACGTAACAAACACCAATTTAGTTGTCACTGGCAATATTTATCATAGACGAACATTAACGCCATCTAGTTTTTCTTCCTGAAACCCAAAGAAAGAATTAGAAGAAAGAAATAGATTTTACTTCGAAAACAGTACAATTCTTGCTTTTAAGTGCTTGAACTTTACTGATCTCAAATAGTTGAATTCCAATTTAAAACATAAAAACCTAGCATATCAAGTACTAGTTGCAAGACGAGGCGCTAAAACATTTGTAACAAAAACTGCCATTGCTCGTAGTGTCAGCCTGTACTGTTAATAGCGAAAAAAAAAAAAAAACACGGAATAATAGCTGCATCACCCTAACGCATGCAAGAAAAGTATTTGAAATTTTTCGAATAATACTGCTCATTTTTTATGTTATGCAAATTGTTGGCTAGCTGCAAAAGACGTCAGAGCTGTTTTTAATTTTTAGAAGCCTACGTACCCTTTCCTACAGTCATACTTTATGGTACCACTCTGAATGAATCTTAACAAGTTGCGAACATATACCACATTTTCTGAATGTTCAATTTCAGGAAATGGCATAACGCCTCAAATGGCCGCTTGTTTTTGGGCGACATCCGAACGTTTCCAATAGAATTAGATTAATAATAGGGCAAAAAAGGGTAGTTTCAGAAAGGAGAGGAACAACAACCCACCTAGTTCGACGAAAAACAACTGCCCCCATTATTTCCAACAAATGTGCATGTACATTTAAGGAATAGTCAACAAGTTATCACATGAACTCCTCTTAAAAAGCGAGTTTAAGAGATTTTCACTTAAGGTAAAGCTGATTGATTTTCAATTTCAAAAGTCTATACAGAATCCACTGTTCATAATATTTCCATCCAAATCTGGTCAATGATACAACTCTGTATCCGCGTCCTATAAAGAGTGCGGAGATCATTTGCCTAAGTAAAGTTCGTAAATCAAATCCTTCCCACTCCGTTGTCCCGGGTGGTTTTGCCGTCAGGTCATGCAAGACCCTGGAAATTCCTGGAACATTTGAGACGGCTTCAACTTCTACAACCTAACAAGCGGTATCCATGTTTACACCAAAATCAGTTTTTAAAATGTACCACTTTTTACGTACCTCTTGGGGCAGATAAGTATCAGGAATTGCAGGAAGTCCAGTCATCAAATCCTGTGAAAAGAATGGTGGAAAAACGACCGATTGCTGGCATAATGGAATGCGTTGACTCGAATCGTGATTAAAGTGAAGAGGGATCAAGACGATGGGCATCTGGGCTAGCTTCTTATGGCAACCCGAATCCTGTTATATTTTATATGCCAAATAATCCGCTTCCCTCAAAGTTGCCAAAATGTTACTCGTTAAGAAGGTAGGTGTAACGTTTGCCACCGATTCAGCCTTTCCGAATACGTAGCAAACGCGATTGACATTATGATTAGTAGTTCATCATTAGTAATTCTGCGAGCAGACCCAGTTCGCGACCTAAGGCTCTTACTTCATCTTTATGGAAGTCTGTTGGGGAAAATTGCGAAAAGAGTAAGATATTGCTAGAATGCCATAACGCAGGAAACACCTTAATGCAATTACCTTTATTAGGTTCTACTACACGACCGTGAAGGCGCAATTGACGAACCATTTCGGAATCATTAAGAGTATTTGTGGCATCAGCGCACAAAGAGTCCAATTGAATCCGGCATCCAAGTACCTGTGACATTTTCATATGTGATTAAATTGAATATTAGGCAATATAATACATGTAAAAAAAGAGAAGGTTGATACCTCGTCCGAGACGTAGATTTTCCCAATTAAGATTTAAATCGTTAGTCGCACTATCTGTCACTTTAACAAACGTATCGCAAATTATTTGACGTTTTCCTTCCGGATTCACAGTCCAACACAAGGACAAAGTTTGGCGACCATGCACGTTGGCGAAAGCATCGTAGAAGGTCAAACTTGCTTTAACAACTTAAAACAATTCGAAACATCAAATCTGATCGCTAGTATGAAGAAGAAATGAGAAACCACTGTCTGTAAAAAAAAAAAAAAAATACTCGGTCATAGAACAAGTATTTTAAACCGTAGAAATTGAGATATGTGAAACGACGACGTATCCATTTATCTCGTATCACATTTTGGTCAATCATAAGATTCTGAACGGTCTAGAAAAGTATCTCAAATTACCCGAAGATTGCGCCCGAGTTGCTGTAAACTAGTGACGACCTGCTCGGATTCATCTTTACACAGGAAACCGTTATCGATATGGATGGTCTGCACTCGCGACGAGTCCTCACCCTGTAGAAGTGCTTTATGGAGAAGGGTAGCACAAACGGCGGAATCGATTTCGCCGCTTACCAGCACGAGCACGATCTTACGCCCTAACATACGCCGGACGTAATCGATACACTGCTGCTTATTTTATGACATAATTGTTTTTCTGGCATGTTAAATACTGCTGTGAAATGTTTTGAATAATAAAAATTTGATATGAAACAGAATTGGTTACCTAATTCTTTGTTGAGTAATTGCATGCATAAGAGCATAACAAATTCCCTGAACTGGAAGACCACAAGTAAAGATTGCTGGGTCGTAAAGTGGGGCATGTTCTGCGTAAACCGGGCGTAAACTGAGTTGGGACCTGTTCAAAAGTAATGTGAAATTCATTTTCGGCTCAGCCATTTCATTAACTTAACCCTGAACATACACTTCCATGTTTTCAAAAGTTAAGTGTAACAATATCATTAAGTAAAAAAGCCAACTAAAAAATGTCTGATTTGTTTGTTTTCAATGTTTACCTCCTCAAAATTATAATTGCGTTATACTCTTGTTGAAGCATATGGTCAGCTGAGGTTTCGAGGGCTAGAATGTCAGATTTTACATATTGTTCTCTGACTCAGCAATCAATAACCTAAAAAATAAATTTTTTTATCAACACATTTTTATATCATCTATCACCCATGGCTTTGTGGATGGGTGTCTGCCTGGAAAGCTGAAGATTGTGGAATCAATCTCCGGCTTTCGTACTTTGACCCGCTCTAAGTTGCTGCATACCATTTCTGCATACCATTTTCACTGCCATGGAATAGGTCTATCAAATTTTCTTGAACCCCAACGGAAATCATTTGTAGTTTTTACAGCTCCATAACGGTTGAATTAGAAATAGCTGTCATTCCCAATCAGTTTTTGTAAGCTCCGGACGGAAAAAGAAAAAAGAAAGAACGGGGACAGGTGGGAGTGGAAGAACAAAAAAATCAGCCATCTACCGTTATTGTATACATGGACGACTGAAGGCTGAATTTGAGCGTTTCCATCAGAATTGCAGCATCGGTAGCGTTACATTTCTACTGAGGAAATGCAAATCCAACCATAGCAATAATGTAGTTAGACCAAACTTTAAACATTATGTTCAGTGCCTGTCGATTTTAGACGGAAACGTTTAATAGTCAGTCTGAATTCCTGTTTTGACTTTAGAATGTTCACCTCACATTCAGCCATTTCAAAGAAGATCTAAAGAATTGCCAACATCAAACATACCTCCAAAAACAAGATAGAATTCATATAATACCTGTTTAGGATTTTCTTTTGTTTGATGATTCTTGAGTTGAGGTTGGAAGTATTTTATTCTTGTGTTGCTCTTTCACATTTCGTTCAATCTTCTTGCACTTGTTATGTAACTCCTCGAAATCTAATTTCTGAGAAGTTTTAACACTTTCCAAAAAATATTCACATATCAAATAAGGTATATAATGCCACCACAGACTAAATAATATTGTCAAAATGAAACGAAAAAACTTTGAACTTCATTTCTGTCTTAATGCTTCCAGCTGTTTTGAATACTGTGTATCCATATGAATTACTTTTTCTTGTAAGGAGGCTAGCTGCTGACACATTTTAAGCTCTCTTTTCCACATAGATGCAATAACGGTTTGGAGATTTGATCGCAAAATGGTGGTTTCCCCATTTTACCATGATTCTTCTGTGACATCGAAATTATTAAAAACCTTGCTGACACACAGAACGACATGCGTTGTCAATTCTTCAAATGGGAGTAAGAAGCTACAGAAAACGACAAAATAAAAACTGTATAAATACATGAAACCTTACCGGCGACTTTTTGGTTGACAAACAACCTGTTTACAAAACCTTTCCCCTTCCAATCAATTTACAAAACTTTTCCTATTCCAATCAACACGCCATATCATTCATAAATAAGTTTCAATTTCGTAAAAACCGGTTACAGGTATACAAACTTTCTTATAGCTCTTTAGCTTATAGATTACCATGGTTATGGTTACTTTATCTGACACAAAATGTTTCTTTTCCAAGCTAAACGCTATCCAGCGACGGACACAAACATCGCAAGCCTGAAGTTGATTTTCATAGCTTCGTTCTTCGTAAATAAGACACTTAAAAATCGTAAAAACGTTCCTAAGGAATCTGCTATTACGTCAACTTTCCAAAAACACCAATTCGGTACCAGCTCCACAACAACCAGCCCTACCTGCTGCGGCTGAGCTGCCCCCTACCTGTGTTGAATCTGTGTTAAATCCCTATTACAGCAATCGCCATCTATCATCTATTAAGAAACACATTCGGCAAACCTAAAGCACAGACTAATCTTAGTCTGTGCCTAAAGTTCGGTTTCATTACTTCAATCCTTCGTAAATAAGATACCTAAAAATCAAGAAAAATTACGTGGGAATCTGCCTTTATATCAGCTTTCCAAAAACACTATTTCGGGACCGGCTCAAACTGGCAAAATGTGTCAAACATTTCTGAGCCACTCCAAAACCTGTGTTAAATCCCTATTAACGCCATCTACTCCGACCTATTACAACTAAAGCCATCTATTGAGAGACATATCGTTAAAAACGGGGTCGGTGGTGTACTATCGGAACATTGAAAGTAATGAGAAGATGACCCATCTCTTTGGACAATGGATAAATAGCATATTATTTCTGTTTCATTGTTTTTAATTTCAACTGAAATTTGTCGATTTTATTCCGTTTAAACGAAACGTCAATCATTCACTGACACCAGGGCATATTTTCAATACGAACTAAACGAATTGTAACGCCAACCCATCTTGCCAATCAAAGCTTCACATCTGTTTTCTACATGAAATGACACTGCCGTTGAAAATAAAATCCAGCGTTTTAAATCCCCCCAAAAAATGTCTTCACCAAATACAAAGACCAACTTGGGAAATGGCCGTTGTAAGAACCAGTCTCCGTTTTCGTTGTTATCGGATTAATTTTAATGGCGGCATCCGGACTGGTGGTTTACTACGTGTTCTGTGTTCCAGCCCAACCGTTCACCGACAATGCTGTAATGGATAACAAGGTCGATGTTAGCGTTGTTTGCCCCCCACCAGTTGCTCCAACCAACTGCCCTGCCCCACCTGATAATTTACCTCTTTGCAATTTCGCACCGACTTGTCCGCCCATCCCTTGCGCCAGCGTTCCAGCTCAGGCATGTCGACCATGTCCAACTCATCCGCCGTGCACTGCGTGGAATTGCCAGCCGGTCACGTGTCCAACTGCGGCTCCGAATCGCGTCCCAAACATCATTGGCAATTTATCGTCGTACGAGATGACCAACACGAAAGCCATCGATTTGATTCGACGCTACCCACCGAACTCGTACGAACGCCTACAAGTGGCCGTTCAACTCTTGGGTTTCAGCATCGAATGGTGGGTCAATACGCTAACGGTGCGCAATTGCCGTTTCGACAAGAGACGGGTCTGCACGTTTTGCAAGGATCGCTATCGGTACCTGCGCTGCATTGTGGAAAACGAACTCGATTCCAACAGATACACGGACAGGGAATCCGGTAATGCCAACAGGATTTACATGTTCCATGACCGCGACGGTCGCGATTGGTTCCCGCCCAACTTCCGCCATCGTGTGGATCATTCGACTAAGAATGAGGCGTACACGGACAAGCAGGATCCGAATTACGATGTGACGTACGGCATGGAGACTGACACGTATGAGCATTTTTTCAAAACGCAAAAGGCGCTCAGCTTTTGGATTGATAGACCGGGCACGCCCAACAGGAGGCACTGCACACCTTGCGACGGGAACGATTCGATGGAGCACGTCAAATGCACGACGTATGCACATTTTGATTGGGCTTTGGACTGGTGGCCACCGCATCAGTAGATGTTTCTGTTTGCTCTTTTTAATGTTGAAGACTAAATAAACTGGATAAAGTTGACAATGTTTTTGATTCATCAATCAATGATTTGCGCCATTAAAACAGACGCACTGGGCTTCGATGAAACCTAGCCTGTGTTTTAACCTAATTTAGCCTAATATTAACCTAATGTTATCCGAATCGAATGAATCAGAGATATCGGTACTTGGTGAAAATTGGCGAGGCCATACATTCAGAACAGGAAGGGAAGGTAAACAACAAGTTAATAGACACGTCGGATCGGGGAAGGCCATCTGACGTTTTTGAACACAACGGGTGCTATTCTATCGCACAGGGCGTGGACATCAAGGACTATACGATAAGGAATCGTCTAGCATTCGTTTTCGTACAGACAGCCTTCGATGTTTCACTGTCAAACCTGGCCAAGTGAACGGGGTATAAAAGACTAGGGCAGCAGCATGTCTTCAGTATCCATCCCGAGCTCATTCTGTACACGAGAACTACAATGAAATCCACGGTAAAAAGATTTCAATAACAATTGAATAATTCATTATTGTTTCATTTGCTCAGCCGAGGTTTGAATTAAATCTATATCATTTTGCCCCGAATTTCTATTATGCGGCTGACAGATTGCTTGCCTGTTGGTGTTGGCTGTCGCCGCCCAAGCTCAATACTTTGGCAACTACGGATACGGACTCGGTGGATATGGTGCATACTACGGAGGATACTACCCCTACACCGGTGTTCGAACTGCTGCCGTCCCTGCTGCCTACCCCGTTTCTTATGGTTACCCATCTTTCTCCGCCAGCCAGTACCACGCACAGGATGAGCTCGGCCAGGCCCGTTTCGGCTATGCCCACCCAGGACAGGCCGCTTCCAACCTTCGTGATGCTTTCGGCAACCAAGTCGGCAGCTACGCTTACTTCAACCCAGAGGGTAAAGAGGTCCGCGTTTCCTACACCGCCGACTCACGAGGCTTCCGCGTCCTCTCCAACGACCTGCCCGTTGCCCCAGTCTCCAACTTGGTAGCCCCCGTCCCAGTCCAGGACACCCCCGAGGTTGCCAAAGCCAAGGCTGAACACGCTGTGGCCGTTGCTGCTGCTCAAGCTGCTGCTCCCGCCGCCCCAACCACCGAAGTCCGATTGAAACGCCAAAGCGAAGCAGCTCATCCATTCCCCGCCCACGTCGGAGTTGGTCAGATCGGTGGAGCCCATCCCGGCCCTGCCCATGTTGGTGCCGGTCAAATCGGTGGTGCTCACCCTGGCCCTGCTCATGTCGGAGCTAACCACCGAGGTGGAGCTCATCCTTGCCCTGCTTTTGTCGCTTGTTAAGAAAAGAAATACAGTAATCTGGTCATTGTGTTTGAAAATCTTTGTTTCTGATTTGATTGATACTGAATCTATAGTTTGGCCTGTCGGTCATACATCGTTCCGTTATGCGTCTATTTCAGAATAGGAAAGACTCTTTTATCCCTTTCTCGTTGCGAAGGAAATAGGCAAACAGAAGCAGACTTGAATTGCTCAGTCCCCACAATATTATTCTCTCGATCGCTGTGTCTATGTGTAATAGAACCACCGTGAACGTATCGTACCAGAGAACACGACCCATTTCCGAATTCTATACGAAACACACAAAAAAACAGAACATTAAAAGTCTCAGCAGTTGAGTGCGGTTGGAAAAGGGATATTTACTCAAATTGTTGTTGATTTTGTTTGATGGGACTAAGAATTCCAAGGGGTATCAGCGGTACGCCAGGTAGTAGTACCATCAGATGATTATGTCACAAAATCGTTATAAATAAATTACGCAATTATCAATACGCAAGTATTTAAATATAATTTTTGAATGTAGTCAACAGTCTGGTTTTAATGATGTGTGATTTGATTCGAGTCGCTGACGATATAGGAAAACGGCAATTTCAGCTCGGTTGGCCTTACGATGGCGTCCTCCGTGCACACAACATTTACAAAAGCAAATAATGCAAATCTTTAGACAGCAATTGATGCGAATCAAAAATAATTGTTCTTGAATTCTATTTCGTTTTCTATGTGCAAAATGTGTTTAACCAATGTTGCCGATTTGACAAGGTAAGAAGAAAGTGCAATTATTTCATATACTCAAACGTAATAAAGTGGCTGATTTATTCACACCCAAATAATTCACGTGTCAAATAAGAATCAAAATGCATAGTTGAGTGAAGGAACTATCAGTCTGGAACACTGCATCACCAAGACGAAGCGAGAGTATACCAAACAAACCGTTTGGTATACACAAAGCCTATAGGTGTTGGTTGCAGCATAGTCCGGCTCGCGTTCAATACGAGTAGCTGACTGAAGACATCGTTATTTGAGTGGCCTTATTCCCGTCCGGAAAAATCACGTCACCGATGGCTGTTACGAAAAACTGCTCCTCTTGAGAAATAAGGTATTCTTCAACTCCTGGTACAACACTGTACGGGGCGATGTGGTTTGCGCTTTTCTTTCCCTGGATTATAAAAAGCGTCCCTTGCCCGCTGGAAGTACTGGCGTAATTTTGAGCAATTTCCAAATTCGTACTAGATGACAGGAACCTGTTGAAACGGATATACTGGTTCACTTCAGCTGGCACTGTGTAACTGACTCCCCTGTAAAGCTCAAACTCATAATCTTGACACGCTAGCAAAAGAAGACCAAAATATCCCTTGTAGTAGTATGAATTATAGTCTGAATCATCGCGGAATGCGCTTGTTTCTTCATTGAACGCAGCGTAAAGATATTCGGGTTCTGTCATGGAGTACGCATATGCGGCCAATTGTTCCTGTAAAAGATATTCCCAAATCAAGTTTGTTTTCATACTTCTAACGCCCTTTTTTGGGGGGGTGGGGAGACGGGGTGGCTTACTGAATTGTAAGTAGGGTTAGCAGCGACAGCAATGTCCCAAATAATTCTTAATTTTTCATTGTTTGCCATATCGTCCTCGAGCATAATCTCAGCTCGAACCGTAGGAAGTACTGCAGGATCCACCTCGTAAAGATCGTACGTGACGTTCATGTACAAGTTGGGTTGCCGATTGAAGGGTTCGTATGACCTTTCTACTCCGTATGCGTCTATATCGACTTTCACACCAAGACGAGTTTGGATTCCTGATGGGGGACTGATTATTGGCGATCTATAGATTGCACGTGCAAATTGGAAAATGCTAAATCTTACAACACAACATTCGTGGCTGCTATACGATATTATACACAAATGGTCAGTTTAAAAAAAATGTTTGTTACATTGTGTAGCGAGGAAGTGAAAAATGTGGCTGTTTAAAGTAATAAGCAAACATCTATAATTTAATTAGCAGGTTGTACTCACGTGTTACTTAAAAGACCATTGAACAGAAGAACAGCAAGCAAGGCAAACATTTTATTCAGCGCCATCGTCGGAAAAGCTTCAGATCTGTTCAACTGTGTGGCGAGCATTGTAGTCTTGCTGAGCTCAGCCATTTTAAATATTAGAGCGTTTATTCATGTAGGTTATACTCGGCAAGCCATTCCAGTTGTCTATTAGATAACCACAAAAAACAAACATCTGTTTGTGGTAAGACCCAGAAGCACTGTGCTCCCGTTGACCGTTATTCCCTTTTGAAGCCTGTAAGTACTCGAATAGGAAGTAACACTTGTACGTAGCTATCAGACGAGGGCTGTTGCGGCAGCAGTGTCAATATATATATCTAAACGAAACGCTACACGCCAAACAGATGATGTTCTATTTAAAAATTGCGCTTTCCTTTATACCTGATCGTGGCAACATAGGCTGGGACAACTATAAACTGCTCCAAAACAAATTGATTGCATCAGACAGGACGGTGGTGCTCCCTATGCGTGCTATGCGTAACAGCGTAAATTTTTCAAGTTCAATCATTTTGAATCTCAACTCATTCGAAGGGAAGACCAAATGAAATTCGATATAAGATAAGTGGGTAAGCTTTGCTGAGTGATGTGGGTCTACAACTTGATCTTCGCCGATCAAGCGCAGCATGAATCATTTCCTTTTCGATGCAAGCAAATATTGACGCCAAAGAATTCATCAAAAATGAGTTAGTAACATCTTGTTGTCTCGTATCAAGGTCGTTAAGCGATTGCACGCGTGGATAAGGATGTCCATGATTTAGGGTGTTGTCAAGGCAAAACAATTGAGAAACCTGCAGACTTGTCTTCGACTTGACTACCTTGGATGCTCACGTTGGCTTCTGGAGTAGGTGGACGAGTATATAAACGCCGGGCAACAGTCGATCAATAGCATTCTTACCGAGCTCCTCTTCTCTACTCTTCACCTTCAGCGAACTACGATGAAGTCCACGGTAAAACTAAATGATAGTTCCATCATTGTCTTCATCGCTCGGCACAAAATGAATTCAAACAATACTTTATTGCGTTTTTTCATTGACATTTACAGATTGCGTGCCTGTTGGTGTTGGC
The DNA here is from genome assembly GCF_020631705.1 of Daphnia magna. NCBI lineage: Eukaryota > Metazoa > Arthropoda > Branchiopoda > Diplostraca > Daphniidae > Daphnia > Daphnia magna. The sequence continues at coordinate 10,263,764 of NC_059189.1, read as the reverse complement.
TGTCGCCGCCCAAGCTCAATACTTTGGCAACTACGGATACGGACTCGGTGGATATGGTGGATACTACGGAGGATACTACCCCTACGCCAGTGTTGTTCCCTCAAATGCCGTTCCCGCTGCCGTCCCCACTGCCGTTCGCGCTGCCGTCCCTGCTGCCTACCCCGTTGCTTATGGCTACCCATCTTTCACCGCCAGCCAGTACCACGCCCAGGATGAGCTCGGCCAGGCCAGCTACGGTTATGCCCACCCTGGACAGTCCGCTACCAACCTTCGTGATGCTTTCGGCAACCAAGTCGGCAGCTACGCTTACCTCAACCCAGAGGGTAAAGAGGTCCGCGTTTCCTACACCGCTGACTCCCGAGGCTTCCGCGTCCTCTCCAACGACCTGCCCGTTGCCCCAGTCGCCAACTTGGTAGCACCCGTCCCAGTCCAGGACACCCCCGAAGTTGCCCAAGCCAAGGCTGAACACGCTGCCGCTGTTACTGCCGCCAAGTCTGGAGTCGTCCCTGCTGCCCCCGTTGCTGCCGCTGTTGCCCTTCCGGCTCCAGTTCAGGACACACCCGAGGTAGCCGCTGCCAAGGCGCAATTCGCCATCAAATACGCCGAGGCCAAAGCTGCCGCTACTCCGGCTGCTGCTCCAGTCCGCGCTAAACGCCAGATCCTGAGCTACGGTGCCGCTCCATTCGCTTACAACTACCCCGGCTACAACTACCCCGGCCACAACTACCCCGGCTACAACTACGGCTACGCCGCTGCTCCTTTCGCTTACAACTTTGCCGCTCCCGCTGCAGTGGCTGCTCCCGCAGTGCCCGTCCGTGATGCCACTCTGACCAAGACCGTCCTCACCCCCGGACACGCCGTTGCTTACCGTGTCGACTAAAACATCGAACTGTTTCCGCTTCCTTCATTCCTGTCCTTTTTTTCCTTTCGTGGTTTTGATTTGTTTCTAAAATCTTTTTTATTCAATCGTTTTGTAATAAAAAAGGGGAAAAAACAAACGAACTTATGTCTCCATTCAAATATCTTACTGGATAGAACTGGAAATGAATGGAAATGAAACTGATCAATTTAAGCCGATGTGTGCCATATTCAGTTTATGCCGTTAATGGAAGAAGGTAACTAATTGTTAAGTTCAGCTGCAGCAGCTTCAAATTCAGGGCTACATGCGAGGCCAATAACATACACAACTGAAAGCGGACTGCAATTGCGCATTGAGCCACCCACAAATGTATGAAGAGGCCTACCTATTGTCTCTGTAATCCTGAATGCCGTTGACATTACGAAAAGTGATTCGCAACATCATCTCTCCCATTCTCAAATCGCAGCTCTTTACGCTCTTTAGTCTATATCACCAGTGGCCCTGTATAATGCAACCATCTATGTGAAAGAGGTCAATCATCGATTCGCTGTGTGGCGCTTTCATTGCCACGTCAATGCTGAAAAGGTATACATAACCACGTCAAGGCAATTCTTGCGAATTGATGGCGATAACATGCCCCAATCAGAAAGCAACCCTATATAGATACGTTGGAAAGATTGTTCTTCTATGTTTTCCGAGGAATTCACTTAGCAGTTATTTATTTAAAAGGATTCATTCAATTTCGAATTGGGCCACTGGTTTTCAGCTCAGGAAATTCTAGCACAGCCACTCCTATTTCTGTGTTGTGCGTCAGATGAAGGTAAAAGTTAGAAGGCTGACACATGCACCACTTCGTCCATCAAAATACGGAAGATTCTAATTGTGGACTTTGCAGCCTTGCTCTAGGATAGAACATATGGAAAGGAATGAGAGCGATGTTGAACAGAAGGTCTTTCGTAATGGAGAGCTTCTTCCATTTGACGCTACCCCAATATCAACCATAACACAAGAGAAGCGTATCACGTCAGTAAGAAAACGTAAATTAAACATCAATTAATCGTGGCGGGACTCGAACCCGCAATTTTCGGATGGCTGGAATGATAGAAGTCCGACGCCTTATCCATTAGGCCACACGATCTTGCTAATTAAAAGCTTGCGTGTGATTCAAAATGAGCCGAAGATTTGCCAAGGTTAAAGAGATGCCAACATTCAATCACAAAATCGAACCGGTTAAGTCCAGATTTGATTTCGACTTGTGGTATCCTCTAACGCTGTTACAGGCGAACTCCTAAACAAGATGCAAATTAGCTAGGCAAATTTTCTTTGTCTAACGTGCGAAATGTTTCAAGTACCTTGACGGTACAAAATGAGATCGCGCATTCTCTCGTGTGTGCATTTCGAATGGCCAAGCCAATCGCCAGCATCAGAAAATTCGATTGTCAAGTGCAAGACAACATTAGTGAATGAAAAATCTGCATATAGTTTCACGCACGCCAATAATTCATTCGTTATCAAGACAACAAACGTATCCCAATGCTGTTTTACTTTCATTTTTCTTTTTAAAATGATTTTACCTGAAATTCTAGGCGTGAGACTTGGTTGTACCGGTTTGGATGTTCGAGGTCAGCAGAGTTGCTTGATTCGGTCTGATCGATGTTCTTTTTTTCTTTTAGAAACGTTTTATACGATGTCAACGCCAAGTCTAGGTTACAAGACGAATAGGGTAGCCCCACCCAACAACACACACACACAAATGAAGCAGAGCTATGTATAACGCGATGAAATACATTTCAAATCGCCGCTGGCTTTGACTGTCAAAGGGAAAGGAGGAGGCAGGTATCTCGGCCCAAAAGGAATGTGCGTATGCGGAAGAACTATAGCCATTATTATTATTATTCTTTTTTTTTTTTAAGCTAAACAAATAACCTTGCTGGCAGGCATAAACAGCAAAATCACACGCAAGTATATAAAGGTGGCCGAGTCTGCTAGATTGTCGTTAATTCCACTTCGAATTCCCGCTCGGCTCACAATCAAAAAAATCAAAGCGAATCGACATGAAGGTCTACGTAAGTTGAACATCTTCGTTTCAATCTCTTCATTTGTCTCATCTTGGTAATAATTGAACGTTTTTGTCCGTTTTTTTGTTTGTGGAAATGGGACGCAGATTCTCGCCGTGTTGCTCGCCGTCGTGTGCGTCTCTTCTGCCCAGTTCCCGGCCGGATGGAACTACAATCCGTACTTGTACTTTCCGTACTCGGCCCTCCAGCCCCCGGCACAGGAAACAGCCGAAGTCGCAGCCGCTCGTGCTTCCCATATGGCCGCTCACGCCGCTGTCGCTCGTCGTGCACGCTCCGTTGAAGACACTCCCGAAGTGAGGGCCGCCACCATCGAACACTACCGCGCTTACAACGAAGCTGCTTTGGCCAATGGCGTTTTTGCATTCTTGCCCGCTCGTTACGCCAACATGCCGTGGGCTATGCCTCAACCGGTCCAGGACACTCCCGAAGTGGCTGCCGCACGCCGCACTCACTTGGCCGCCCACGCCCTAGCCGCCGCACGAGGTTAATAAGACCAGCTCAAATGTCGTTTCCAATTTTGTTTTTTTGTTCCAGCTACTCGTACAAACACCTGAACATTTCGAACGGTACCCCCAAAATGCCCATAGATTTTTGTTGGTTTTTGTTTTAACATGTAGAATGAATAAACTGTACGTTAATTTTTTATAAATATTTGAACTATTATACTTGACTTTGGAGCATTATATTTGAATAATCCCGTAGCTGGTAGGCAACACGTATGACTTGCAGCGTTCGTTACAAACCAAAATGAGATAAAAAAATTATGAGAATATTATGCATACAATTTGTTTTGTTTTGAATATAGATAATATTAGCGAGATCGGGGAAATGACTCCATGCTTCTCGATAAATGGGCTTTTTTTTTGAAAATTATTTCGATTGACTGAATTGAGCTCTCAACTCACGCCGAAGGACCTTGCCCATGTTGTTCTTAGGAAGGGCGTCACAGAACTGGACGCCACCTTTGATTTGTTTGTGAGACGAGACTTTAGTGTCCACGAAAGATCGAATCTCTGCGTCGCTAACGGATTCCATTCCAGCTTTCTTGACGACGTAGGCTCGAGGAAGTTCACCTGCATGTTCATCGGGGATGCCGATAACGGCAGCTTCGGCTATTGCCGGATGCGTTCCAAGAATGTCCTCAAGTTCGGCCGGAGCAACCTTTAAAAACAAGACAAAAACCAAACCAATCGTTTCACCTGACGAGAACGGATCGAAAGGGAAGTCAATTACCTGGAATCCCTTGACTTTGATGAGCTCTTTCAATCGATCGACGATGTAGAAATTGCCTTCATCGTCGTAATAGGCCACATCGCCAGTACGTAGCCAACCGTCTTCGCTAATCATTTCCTTGGTGGCTTCGGGTTCGTTGTAATATCCTTTCATGATCTGCGGGCCGGCCAGGTAAAGCTCTCCTTGCTGATTAGGTCCGAGTGTGGTCACGCCATCCTCTAAATCGATGACTTTAGCTTTGGTTCGCGATATGAGACGGCCGCAAGAACCGAACGTGTCGTTATTCAAAGGCGTCTGTGCCACTCCGGGCGATGTCTCCGTCAGTCCGTAACCTGGCAACGCAGCATTTCGTTGAAGGTGGGACACGTAACGTTGTGGGCATTGCATACAAGTTTACCTTGCTGAATCAGAAGGTCCGGCCTATTGAATTTCTCTTGCAATTGGGTAGCCGTTTTCTCTCCGAGTGGAGATGCCGCGCAGAAGATGGTGTGCAACCTCTCGAAGCCATCCATTTTCAGGGCCGGATGCTTAATGAACAGGTAGGCTAGAGTCGGTACAATGTGCAGCAGAGTTGGCTTGATTTCACAAGGAAAGAAGGTAAAATAATTTTAGTTTAAAATTAAATTTTTTGTGTTTAAATTTAAATTACTACCTTGTAATCATCTATAGCTTTGAGGTAACTAGCTGCGTCGAAACGGGGCAAAGTGACAAGTCTGGCCCCCAAATCAAAGCCGATCATCATGATGCCATTGACGCCGTAAGAGTGAAAGAAAGGAAGCAGACAAATGTGCGTTTCTTGGTACTGATCTGCATGCCAAGCATCGGATGATTAAATTCAACCACAATCGAATTAGATGAAATATTACTTATAGGACGTACCTGTTGCCAGTTGATTCCTGGACGTGCCGGGATGAATGTTCTGCGTAACGTTAGAGCCAACGTTGAAGTGAGTAAGCATTACATTTTTCGGCACTCCTGTGTGTCAATAAAAGCGAAATCATCAAACGTTAATTGATCGACGTTATCTAAAACTTATACCGGTAGTGCCGCTCGAATGGGGAAGTACGAACGTGTCATTCATAACGTCAATCTGACATGAAAATATCAATGAAATAATTAACAAAAAGGCTGAATTATCAAATCCAAATCCAAACAGCTGCTCTTACGTCTACGTTCTCGTTAAAGAGATCTCCGCTATCCTGCAGCATCTCTTGAAAACAGACGAATCCTTCTTGAGGAGGGCCGAGCAAGATGACGCGCCGGACGGACGGGCAAAGTTGAGCCACCTGTTTGAGTAACTCGGCCATGGGAGCAACACCGAAGACAGCCGTCGCTCCAACGGTAGACAGTTGGCGAGCTATTTCAGCTGCACAGAACAGTTTCAAGAAATGAACGACGTTTGATCATAAATTTTTTAAGTAGACCTACCTGGCGTGAAGGTGGGATTGACCAATGCGACGGGCATGCCGATAGCAGACGCACCGAGCAGTGCGATGGCGAATTCGGGAACGTTGGGCGAAACGATCGCCATCACTTGGCCTTTCTTGAATCCCGCACGCGTCAACGCACTCCCGTACCGACGGATGAGGTGAGCCAGCATTTCGTACGTGTATTTGCGTCCCGTAATGCCGCACTCCTATTTCAATAAAAATAGGTAAAAATGTCATGCTAATCAGCCAAACACTATAATGCGATTTTGCATACCAGAGCGATTTGTTTGCTGTAACGGCTGACGTTGTCGAAAAAGCGATGCACCATCGTCATTCCGTGAAGCGGGCAATCGCTGTGACGAGAACTGACCATGTTCGTTTCGATCCGGCTGTTATTGGCAACATCGCCAGCAGTTAATGGCTGAGTCTCGCGGGCCGGCGAAACCAAATTACTCAATGCCACCTGTTGATGATTGACGACTGCCGTCAAAGTGGCTCTTTTGTTAGCCAGCAGGGCAGTTCTTTGCAAGGAAGATCTCCACGCCATTTGTTTTTACTGGACGCTATCAGAAACTGTACAGCCCGTCCGGTTTTGTTCGTTTGGGCCTATTTATACAGGCGCAGAGATGACGTGAAGGGGTGTGCATTGTTGACGTGGCCACATCATTTACGTGCTCAGATTACGACAAAAATAAAGTCGGTTTTTCCTTGTTTTTCTTTAGATTGGGATGCATATAGGACATTACTGATAACGCACTCAGTCAATGCCAACAGGTTTAACATCCGTATAGTTTGTTTATACTTGAAAGAAATGGGCTGGGTTATCAGATCGTTGGAGACGAGTAAGCAAAACAACGGATTTCAATGAAGGACGTGTTATTACGCGATTGTTTGTTAAGAGAGCAGATTAACAGAACACGACTTTTCAAGACGCTGATCAATTCGTCGTTTGACATCGTGACCCCCCGTTATGCAAATGTTGAAAGAAAACTGGACGTTTTCCATTGGTTCTATACTTGAACCAAAAATTGCTCTACACGACTTGTGTTTTTCTCAATGGCGTGATCGTGTTGCCAATGACATAGTTGTTATCTCAAAGCAGCACTTTGTAAATTTACATCCTGGGATTTTAAAAACAACTTGATATATAGTGGATTTACCCATCACACTCATAAGGTACATCAAACAGACATTATCGGTATAACACGTCGGCGGGAAAAACCAAATTTGGAGCATAAAGCTTAAGGTTTTTGAGATAACAATGGTCACATGACTGAGCTATATACACATTAAGGTGTCCTATAGTTTTCTCTTTTGGGCTCGAGTTTGTCTTGATATAGTTTCTTATTCACATGGAAACGTTCAAGCGTCTAGTAACATCAACATCTTTGACGAATAATTCCATTTGTTTTAAACAAACTCTGCCGCATTCAAAAGATGCTGTCTGTTGATTGATGATATGAAGATTCAATAACAACATGGAAAAAAGGTACGTGGTCATTAGACTCGAGATAACGTTCGAAACAGATGGGGATGATCAAACATACCACTGTGTAAACTCTGGAATGAGTGAGATAAAGATACGTGAACCCAACGGATGCGATGTGATATCAAATGGAAGAGCATCACCTGGGAATGAAACCCATGCGCCGTTATACAAAGCACAAGCATCGTTACGACGTTTAGGAATGAAAACGGATGAACAGAATTTCAATTGAATGTTCTTAGAGGCTTATATGTCTACCTTTTGATTAAAAACAAGTTGGTGGCTATTATGCTGATGAAGTGTATATATGCCACGTTAATCAACACGAGAGAGTTATTATATACCCGATGGACACATGGAAAGATTGGGCGGGCCTTTGCAAGGCAATAGATCTTTATCGATACATGGCGAATATCACAAGATTATGCAGATTCACTGAGCAGTGCGACGCTCGATTCCAACAATAGCATTCACCGGCTGTGTCACTTGCATAAACCCTTTCTCGAATTGCATCGTCTCCTGAACATCCCAAACAAACAAAAAGCAAAGGAAAATACGGGTGAATTATAACAACAGAGCCGCGGCCTTTTGAAATCTATCTACTTAGCATCAGATCATTGGATTGGATTATATAAAAGAATATACCGGTGTTTCAGCGACTGGAAAGAAGTGGAACTGCTGTATCATCGTGCACAAGGCTATTTTAATCTCTTCCATGGCAAAGCGCATCCCGACGCAGTTGCGAGGGCCCATCCCGAACGGCAGGAAAGTGTAAGGATTACGTTCAGCTTTGTTATCAGCGTTCCACCTTTTTTGTTGATTTCAAAAAGAAAGAAAACCCGATCGCGAGTGTTATCAAGAAGGAAATCTATTGTATATATACGTGATATACCTATCGGGATTGAATTTCTCCGGCTCCGGATAATTGTCCGGGTCGTAGTGGAGAGCAAATGATGAAACGGTGACGATGGTGCCTTTCTTGATTTGAATGCCATTGTAAATCACGTCCTTGTTGCATTCTCTTTCTACTCTGTTATGCGATGCATGGGCCGACGTTCGTTAAAGGCCAACTAAATTATAGGGAATCAGATTGTGATATACCTCGGTACTGGTGGATACATTCTCAGCACTTCGTTGATGACTTGGTCGACGTAAGGCAAATCGATAAGCATTTCGTGCTTCACCTCTGCCTGGACGAGGAGAACGTAAATTTAGTTGGTTGGCACTTGAGAGTGTTGTCTGTTTAATATTACGTAAAACTCCATCTTCTTCGCTATTTCGTCGTACAATCGGCTTTGGACTTCCGGGTTTAAGGCCAAAAGGAAGACGATGTTGGTCAACGTCGTGGCCGTCGTATCGAATCCGGCCAACAGGAAGAGAACCGACTGAAAGATGAACAGATCATTGGTCATTTTGACGTGTAAAGAAGCGGATGAAATGATCCCGCGAACCTGGGCGATAACAATCTCCTCGATTTCTTCCACATTCCATTTAGGCACAGATTTGCCTTCGACCTCCTTCGTGTATTCGGTAATGGCCTCTGTCGCGACCTGCACGAAATCCTCGTATTTCTACATACGACAAACAATTGGATGTTTTAAAGATGCGTGCTGTGGTTATTGATCAACAACACCTGCTTGGATGCAGTTCGATCCTTGATCAAGTTTTCTAATAATTGAATGAAAAACTGGAAGCCTTCGGTAAGGAAGAGACGTTCACCCAATATTGGAATCAATTTTGGGTAAATAACTATAGGCACATCAGTTCGAAATGAATGAGCGTTATCTCTACGTTGAAGTCTCTAACAATATTTGAAACTGACGTGGAATAACGGCCAGCGGTGTCTTGTTGACGGGTGCATTGAAAATGGCTTTCGCTTTGGCCATGAATTGGTCGTCCTTTTCACCCAAGTTCTCAATCTTGATGCCGAACGCACATCGGGCAATCACGTCCATCGTGAAAGCGCTAAACTGTCTATATAAATCCAAAAGGATTATGCTAATATAACAATGTTCATAATTCAGGCTGTGATATTCGATCGTAGACCTGTAATATCTTTACATTTTAGCGTTCAATTTGCCTTCGGTGGTGGCGATGCGATCAAATTTGACGGCCAGTTGGTCAGCGCACGCTTTGATCAAGGTGGACATCTTTAATTTCAACGAGAGATTGCTATTAGAATGAAGCTAATATTCATAAGAATGCAAACAGACACTGACTCGCTTGATTTTCCCCGAAGTGAAAGCCGGAGTGATGGATGAGCGGATATCCTTCCATTCCTGGCCGCGGGCGCTGCTTACCATCCGACGAACGATTTTGCTTTCGAACGTCATGTTCTGCGTTTCGTCATGCAAATGTCAAAGTTCTCAGCCGGAATTTCAGGAAATGAAAGAAATCAGGATGGTATGCAAATTTGATACCCGGCGATTGGTAAAGTGGTCGAAATCTTTGACGAAAACAGCCTTGATGATTTCAGGATCGGTGACCCACAGACTGGCGTTGGAGCCATCAAAGTAGCCGAAAATCTTGCCGTATTTTCTCACCAAATCGCGGTCGTGCTGAGGTAAGTTCTTTTCGAAATGGGCGGGACGAGAAAATGGCACAGTTAATTCGAACGCCCTTATTTCTTTCTATGTAGGCCAACGACAGTTTATTCTCTTACCACCCGCCAAATGCCCCACAAATTCCCGAATATCGGGACGGGTTTCGGGCCGGGAATTCCGCGTTCAGAGAAATGCGTGAAAGTTGACGTCAAGTACCTAGGGTAAAGTATTCAATTATAACGCCACAAATGAGATAAAGAAAGCCAAGGTGAACCAGAAAATTCACCTGTAAAGAAGAAACAAAACCAAGGAGGCGACGACCAACGAAAACGTGAGGGACCAATTGACGTCGTTGTCCATCTGATTAATTGCGCAGCCTGATTTAATAGACTTGAACCGCTTGAAAGTCAAAGGCAATGTGTTTTTCTCCGATCTTACAATCACGTATAGGTCGGTTGTATAGTACTACATGTTGCCACAAAATATATAAACAGACCCTCTACGATTAGCCAATAACACGCGTTGAAACGATATCAACTGAAACCAGGAATTTGGTTAAAGACGTCATTCGTTGCTGACCGCCAAGGAGGAAAACAACGCGTAATGCTGTGGACTTGAACCTTTGAAATCACAAGTAGAGTCAGCGATGCGGCAGTGTGATGTAGAAAGTAATGTGGACCACGACTTTTGTACTACACCGGCACGAGCAACTGCGCCCCCCCACGTAGTAACAATAAATGTACGACAAGCGATGTACAAACTGACTAGAGATAAAGATGTGGCGCAAATGTATACAAAACAATGTCAAATTTCAGAGGATCTTGACTTCTTTGTGATGCAGCTAGAGAAATAAATTCGTATTTTGCAGGTGTCAATCGACAAGGCTCAGCACACATGCCGCTATACAGCCGATCCTCATAGTTGGCTCTTCTAGTTGTCGCTTGTCTTGCGAATGGAGACTCTCATTCACTTTAACTACTCAAAAGTATAGCCAGCTACAATAAACAGCTGTTTGGGGCTCATGTTCATTCCTAAATCCTTATCAGCGTCGAACGTGTGCATTGCTGGATAAATATTTGTTGTTTACCTTTTACATTTTATTTACACGAGATGACATAAATATGGCGACGCAGACCTACACGGGTAATATATCATTGCATTAAAATGGGATCAACAATTAGCTTTGTTATATGGTAAAAATGATTGTTTTCATGTGAATCTTGAGCAGTATCTCTATGCAGCCCATGAAATGCGCGTTAACAGGTCATGTGGAGCGGCAGAGTTATTGTGTACAATTTAAAAGCGACTAGGGTCTTACTTGGAACTATTGGCATACTGAACTCGTAATTCTTTGCGCAAGATTTTGCCCATCGTATTCCTGGGAACAGAATCGCAAAACTGGATGCCTCCTTTCATTTGTTTGTGGGCCGACACTTTGGCGTTGACGAATGCGTGGATATCGCATTCACTGACTGATTCCATTCCAGGTTTCTTGACGACGTATGCACGAGGCAGTTCTCCAGCTCTTTCGTCTGGGATGCCGATCACGGCTGCTTCCTTGATGGCCGGATGGGTGGTAAGCACTTCTTCTAACTCGGCCGGGGCAACCTTTGAAAAGACCAACACGATGATGTGTTAGAGACACGTTTTCAATTGGAGTTGTAGGTTTAAGACCCTGATGCGTACCTGGAAGCCTTTGACTTTGATCAACTCCTTCAGACGATCGACGATGAAGAAATGACCATCTTCGTCGTAATGGCCGATGTCACCTGTGCGGAGCCATCCGTCAGCGCCAATCATTTCGTCAGTGGCTTGCTGGTTTTTGTAATATCCCTTCATGGCCTGTGGCCCAAACACGTACAGTTCACCATCTTCGTGAGGCCCTAATGTTCTTTGGCCAGTTTCCAGGTCGACAATCTTGGCTTGAGTTCGGGATAAAAGTGAACCGCAAGAACCGAGTTTCTTATTGCCCAGTGGTCCCATCATGACTCCTGGTGACATCTCAGTCAGTCCGTATGCTATAAATAGTTTAACCATTTGTTTAGGTCTGAAATATTTCTGAGAATGACATTCAATGTGGTTGATTATACCTTCTTGGAAGGACACGGGATGTGTGAATCTTTCGAGAAGTTTAATGGCTAACGGAGCACCGAGAGGAGCCGCTCCACAGAAAATGGTGTGAACTCGGCTGTAGGATTTCGCTTTCAGTTCCGGAATGTTAGTCAAAAGAGAAACCAACGGTGGCACCAAATGCAAGTACGTCGGCTATATATACCATTGTCAAATTCAAACATTATTAAGTTCTGCTTGTCTAGTAGAGAGGGAGTTGTCACTTTAATTTACCTGATGATCGTCAATAGCTTTCAGGAAACTGGGCACATCGAAACGCGGAAGCGTCACCAACTTTGCACCGCTTTCAACGGCGGAAAGCAAAAGTCCGACCATGCCGTAGGAATGGAAGAACGGCAATAAACCGATGTACGTTTCCTGATGGGTAGCTGTTGAAAGAGTCAAATGTTTGCTATTAACCATCACATAATCGCACAGGTGTTGCAATGCTGTTTACATACCTGTGGCAGGTCGGTTGTTGGTGCCTTCGGGTTGCAAGTATTGCTGGATGTTTTTACCGACAGACGAATGAGTTAGCATCACATTCTTCGGCAATCCTACAATGCAAGACATTTGATATTTAAAAAAATCGTTTTATCAACTTAGTTCGTTTCAAAACGTACCAGAAGTGCCACTTGAATGAGGCAGAATGAAGATGTCGTTATCGATATCGATCTGTACACAAGTGAGAAAATGGGCTCGTTATTTCAACACATACATTGTTAAAACCAAACAAAAATAAAACTGACTTTGATGTTGTCGTTGAAAAGGTCACCAGAGTCTTGCATCATGTCTTGATAGGAAACACATCCGTCTTGGCTTGGACCCAACAAAACAATTCGCCGGATGGTGGGGCACAGTTGAGCCACTGCTTTCAATGTACCCGCCATCTCGGACACTCCGAATAAACACGTCGCTTCGACAAGTGTCATCTGTCGAGCAATCTCATCTTAACAAATAATAAAATTGGCCCACAATTATAGCATCGTTCAAAAGACTGTTTAGCAAATGGAATTTACCTGCAGTGTAGGTAGGATTGACGAGGGCGACGGGCATACCGACTCCAGCGGCTCCGAACACGGTGATCGAAAATTCAGGAACGTTGGGAGAAACTAAACCCATAACGTCCCCCTTACTGAATCCCATACGCGTTAAAGCACTGCCGAAGCGGCGGACCGCCTGACTCATTGTATTGTATGTGTACCGACGTCCGGAAATGCCACATTCCTGTGAACAAAAACATCGGGAATGTTTGATAATGATTCAAACCGCTTTATGTTTCCAACTGTGACATTGTGAGCATTACGGTAAAAGTGTAGAAAACGACGTACCAATGCAATTTTGTCCGGCCAACGAACGGCGCTTTCAAAGAACTTTTGCGTCAGCGTCATGTCGTGAAATTCGCAATCTGCGTAAGGGGAAGTGACAATGTTGTTTTCATACAGACTCGTTTGAATCGCCGGTTTCAGATTAGGCGATGCAGCCGCGCTTCCCAAAGCCGAAGCATTGCCCAAAGCAGCTCTCTGTCCGGTAATGGCGATCGGTCCATTACCTGCTCTGTTAGCCAGTAGCAGAGCTCTTCTCACAGTGGACCTCAGATGCATAGACATCTTTTCAAATCAAATCTGCTATGCAATAATTGATGATCAATTTCCGTGACTGTTATTATAGACGTGCTGCGGAATAGAAAAAAGAAGAATTGCGGGTTACCTTAATGTTCTTGTTAGTTGGATTCGGATCACACTATTGCACTAAAGGACAGTAGGGGCTCCCCGTTATATATATGGGGGCGTTAGTCTGACGAAGATACAGAAAACCGGAAAATCCAACGTTTACTTTGAGAAGAAATTATCTTTCTGTCTTTGTCCCGTCTCTCTTGGCACATCGTAGACATGATGGGGTAAACCTTTGCTGCGCTATCTCATTTGTTTAGGGTGGAGACGTTTTATTTTGGTGCTTGGGGTATTTCGGTTATTTGGATGCCCTTGGCCAGAACGTGTAGCTTTTACTTCAATTTGTTGGCGAGTATAAAAGATAATTATGACGTGGGTTGTACCTGTGTTTTTACCAATAGCTGTCCGTGCCTGACGGGGTCATTCAGTATAGCTACATCATCTCCACGTATACGCGTACGTTCGCATTTTGCGACGTAGAAGACGAGAGTATACTCTGAAAAGTGCAGCAGGGATTTCACGGTTACGTCATAATCATTTGAGTTATCTCGCTGTTGGCAATGGCATTATGGCGAAAGAAAGGCACGTTTAATGAAAATGAGGCGTAGTCGTAACGTACATGCATTTGTCGTCGAGATTGCAGATGACAAAGGCACTGCCTCGAGCTTGATATGATGTCATTGCGAAAGAAATTGTATTGGGAAATGGCACTCGACGTTGAGCAAATTGGGATTTTCCATATTTATTGAATATGACGGCACATTTGACGTGTAAAGGTTATCGATTTGTAGAGCAATAGCTTTTGAAGACCGTTTAACGTAGTTTATGCCAACTGAATGAAACGATACGTCGTACATATTGGATGGTGCTGTAATAGCAAGTCAATTAGCAGTATAAATCATATTCGTGTGTCAAGCTTCCAGACGTTTGCAGTATATAACAGGTCATCATCGTTAGAAATATCATAGCCTATACTCGGTGTATATAGGGTTTCATGAAAGCCTTTACGAAGACTTTGAATTAAAGTTCGTTATTCAGACCATTTTTTTTTCGAATGGAGTTTTGAAATGAAACGGCCTTGATCCATATTTGGGTAATAAACAAATGAAGGCTCGCCCTAGTGATAAGTGTATACGTACTGTCTATTACACGCGGATAGTTAGAGGACGAGCGGGGGTCGGTTTCTGCGTCACTTATAGATAAACGGGTAAAACCAGGACCAGGGCACGTTAGAACAAATCAGAGTTTTATCAGCGTTAGTCCACATATACCACATCGGGAAAATCCATCTGATTAATTATGAATCTTCCATGGTTATTGCGCCTTGGCTAGACCATTTTTCCAAAACGCTTCCGCCATTGATCGGTGGCCGATTTGAAAATCCAACACCTACGCAGTGCGGCTGTTCTATAGAAGATTTTAACGGTCATTAGGAAATGGGAGGGTGTAGTTAAGTTGTTGGCATACATCATCTTGAATTATACCTTAATAAATCCTTATGGATATTTTACGCATTTCGTTTCCTGAGCTCTGGGCAGTTCTTGATTAGTCGGTTAATTAGAACGTCCAATCGCATAACGTGAATTGAATGTGCGCAATTTGAAACGTGTTGCAAACCGAAATGATGAACCTGAGAAGAGTTACTTCCTGAAAACACCAGAAATGAGAGCGAGAATAGATGCAAGTGTGTGTTGAATTTCATATCGTTGTATTTACACAGAATCACATAAAACAATAAAATGGAGTAATTATATAGATGTAATAATATGGATGAGTAATGTAGCACAACAAACCCTTTAAAATTAATGACCGTTGTATATAAAAACGAAGGCATGTTTGAATGAGAATAATTGATTTCATGTGAGTTTTGAACAGACGGATATTGCTGCTCAATGTAGCCCACAAAATGCGCGTTTACAGGTAATATGTAGCGGTAGAGTTATTGTGTACAATTTAAAAGCGTATAGGGAACCGTTTTACTTGCAGCTATTGGCATATTGAACTCGTAATTCTCTGCGCAGGATTTTGCCAATGTTACTTCTGGGAACAGAATCGCAAAACTGGATGCCTCCTTTGATTTGTTTGTGGGCCGACACTTTGGCGTTGACGAATGCATTGATATCGCATTCGCTGACTGATTCCATTCCAGGTTTCTTGACGACGTATGCACGAGGCAGTTCGCCAACTCTTTCGTCTGGGATGCCGATCACGGCTGCTTCCTTGATGGCCGGATGGGTGGTAAGCACTTCTTCTAACTCGGCCGGGGCAACCTTTAACAAGACCAACACGATGATGTGTTAGAGACACGTTTTCAATTGGAGTTGTAGGTTTTAGACCCTGATGCGTACCTGGAAGCCTTTGACTTTGATCAACTCCTTCAGACGATCGACGATGAAGAAATGACCATCTTCGTCGTAATGGCCGATGTCACCTGTGCGGAGCCATCCGTCAGAGCCAATCATTTCGTCAGTGGCTTGCTGGTTTTTGAGGTATCCTTTCATGACCTGTGGTCCAGTCACGTAGAGTTCCCCATCTTCGTGAGGCCCTAATGTTCTTTGGCCGGTTTCCAGGTCGACAACCTTAGCCTTGGTTCGTGAAAAAAGTGAACCGCAAGAACCGAGTTTCTTATTGCCCAGTGGACTCATCATGACTCCAGGCGACATCTCAGTCAGTCCGTATGCTATAAATAGTTTAACCATTTGTTTAGGTCTGAAATATTTCTGAGAATGACATTCAATGTGGTTGATTACCTTCTTGAAAGCTTACAGGTTGTTTGAATCTTTCGAGAAGTTTCATAATTGCTGGAGCCCCAAGTGGAGCCGCTCCACAGAAAATGGTGTGAACTCTACTGTAAGATTCCGCTTTCATTTCCGGAAGGTTAGTCATAAGAGAAACCAACGGTGGCACCAAATGCAAGTACGTCGGCTATGCAATTGTCAATTCAAGTTCTGATCATGCTGATCGAAAAACAACTAATTTCATACCTGATGATCATCAATAGCTTTCAGGAAACTGGGTACATCGAAACGCGGAAGCGTCACCAACTTTGCACCGCTTTCAACGGCGGATAACATCAGTCCGAGCATTCCGTAGGAATGGAAGAACGGAAGGAAGCCGATGTACGTTTCCTGATGGGTATCTATTGAAAGAGTCAAACGTCAATCATCACAGCCAGCACAAATTGCGCTAGTATTGCAAGGTTTGTTTTTGTACATACCTGTGGCTGGTCGGTTATTGGTGCCTTCGGGATGTAAATATTGCTGAACATTTTTGCCGACAGTCGAATGAGTTAGCATCACATTCTTCGGCAATCCTACAATGCAAGATATTTGACATTTAAAAAACCAATTTATCAACTTAGTTCGTTTCAAAACGTACCAGAAGTGCCACTTGAATGAGGCAGAATGAAGATGTCGTTATCGATATCGATCTGTACACAAGTGAGAAAATGGGCTCGTTATTTCAACACATGCATTGCAAAACCAAACAAAAACAAAACCGACTTTGATGTTGTCGTTGAAGAGGTCACCAGAGTCTTGCATCATGTCTTGATAGGAAGCACATCCGTCTTGGCTTGGACCCAACAAAACAATTCGCCGGACAGTGGGACACAGTTGAGCCACTGCTTTCAATGTTTCCGCCATCTCGGACACTCCGAATAAACACGTCGCTTCGACAAGTGTCATCTGTCGAGCAATCTCATCTTTAAGAAATGATTAATTAAGTGTTAAAATGAATGAGATTCGAAAAACTATTTAGGCAATATAATTTACCTGCAGTGTAGGTAGGGTTAACGAGAGCGACGGGCATACCGGCACCAGCGGCTCCAAACATGGCGATAGGAAATTCAGGAAGGTTGGGAGCGATTATACCCATAACTTCACCTTGAATGAATCCCATACGCGTTAAAGCACTGCCGAAGCGGCGGACCGCCTGACTCATTGTATTGTATGTGTACCGACGTCCGGAAATGCCACATTCCTATGAACAAAAACATCGGGAATGTTTGATAATGATTCAAACCGCTTTATGTTTCCAACTGTGACATTGTGAGCATTACGGTAAAAGTATGGAAAACGACGTACCAATGCAATTTTGTCCGGCCAACGAACGGCGCTTTCAAAGAACTTTTGCGTCAGCGTCATGTCGTGAAATTCGCAATCAGCGTAAGGGGAAGTGACAATGTTGTTTTCATACACATTGGTTCGAATGGAAGGTTTCGGATTTGGTGATGCGGCGGCGCTTCCCATAGCTGAGGCATTGCCCAAAGCAGCTCTCTGTCCGGTAATGGCGATCGGTCCATTACCTGCTCTGTTAGCCAGCAGCAGAGCTCTTCTCACAGTGGATCTCAGATGCACTGACATCTTGCAAAAATAAGAAATCTTTTTTTTTTTTTTTATTAAAAGAAATGTTAAAGTGTGACTGATTTTTATTGGATGGATGGAATCGAAGAAGAAATTATGTTTACCTTGATTTTGTTAGTTGAACTCGGGGCTCACTATTGCACTGGAAGTTGGCAGGCATTTGATTTTATAGATATATAGGGACGTTAGTCGCCAGTAGACAGAAAACCGGAAAATCCAACGTTTGCTTTGCGTGGATGTTATCTTGTTATCTTGCTTTCGCCGCCAGTCTCTGTGTACACGGAGTAAACCTATATGCTTTCTTATCTGACGTGTATTGGGGCGTGTATTATTGTGGTGTTTGGATGCCCTTGGCATCAACCTGTGTATGTTTAATTCAAACTTCTTAGTGTAAACAGAAGATTGAAAGTCGCAAGTTAGACTGTGTCGCTATCAATAGTCGCCTGTGCCTCCCAGGATGATTCAGTATACACCATCCCCAAATGCACTCACATTTTGAGAGGTAAAAGAAGGGAGTGACCTGGAAACGACACTCGGGATTTGGACGATTAAGTAATATTCAACTTTTTTTACATAGCTTATCTTGACGGTGGCATTATGGGACTATGACGCAATCGTATAGGCTGTGCATCGACGGCTATTTTAGGTTTGATACGAGGTCATTGCGATTGACGTTCAATTGTATTCGGGTTTGAAAAATGGGGACTCCTAGAATTTCATCATGGGTACGGGTCGTTATACTCATCAAATTAATAGAATAACGTCTTTTGGGAGCAAGGTTTTTGGGGACATTTTTGTTAAATAAATGAATCGAGTGTCGTGTAATTTGACGAGGTTAGAAAGGATAGAGATAGAGGAGAAGTTCAGATGTAAGTCATGTCTCAGTCTTCAGATGCGTTTGTTCTAGGAGAGGTCACCTTAAACGATATTTCACGCTTTGCCGAAATCATTTCGAGATTATTCAGCCAACTGGTATACGCTTTTTCAAATCTCAGATAAGGCGACCATGTTCAATACTTGAGTAATACCTTAAAAAGCTGTACTGCTTCTTATAGAACGTATATTTATTTTTTTTTTTCGTGTGGGTAAACAATTGAAACTCGGAGCTAACAGTATGAGCGTCATTCTGATAGACGGGTAAAACCAGGACAAATGTATACGGACGAGTTAGTAAGTTTATCAGTGAGACGCAGTGCCAGGGAAAAACCACTCGGTTCATTACAAGTTTTGCCTTGGTGATCGTACTTTGGCTAAACAAATTGTCCCCAAAAGTAGCCGTTCCATTGATGCATCTTGAAACAAACAAACCAATACCCAATCACTGGGGTTGCCTTATAAATCTTTGCCTTTATTGGAAGTTGTGAAGAATAATTAAGCTTGTTCTCTGTCTCTATGGCAATCCAAACCTATCGACAAAACCCTTGATGAAACAACTATGACTTTTATCATTTTCGGTGAAATAGAAATTGTAAGCTGATTTCGATTTATTCATAGGTTTTCTCTTCAGACTAGCCGTTTAAAAATTAACGATAACAGTTCTGTTAGCGCACCAACTTCATTTTTGGTTTTTAACATGTAAATGAAAAACTATAAGACCAATAGAAAAATAAACCTGATTTCCGGATTTTCATTCAATTCTGAATCAAAATCATGTAATTTAAGCCAAATTTGAAATTTGGCCAAAAATGAAAAAGTGGGAAGGGTATAAAATAGGGTTTTTGGCCCATTTTGACAAAAGTGGGAAGGCTATACCGTTCCCACCTTTTCATTTTTTGCCAAATTTCAAATTTGGCTTAAAATACATGATTTTGATTCAGAATTGAATAAAAATCACGGAAATAAGGTTTATTTTTCTATTGGTCTTAGAGTTTTTAATTTACATGTTAAAAACCATAAATGAAGTTGGTGCGCTAACAGAACTGTATTCGTTAATTTTTTAAACGGCTAGTCTGAAGAGAAAACCAATGACTAAATTGAAATCAGCGTTCAATTTCGATTATGCCGTCTGATTTTTGGAGAATTTCAAGAGATGTCGTTTTTGGCCCATTTTGACCAAAGTGGGAAGGCTATACCCTTCCCACTTTTTCATTTTTGGCCAAATTTCAAATTTGGCTTAAAATACATGATTTTGATTCAGAATTGAATGAAAATCCGGAAATCAGGTTTATTTTTCTATTGGTCTTATAGTTTTTCATTTACATGTTAAAATCCAAAAATGTAGTTGGTGCGCTAACAGAACTGTTTTCGTTAATTTTTTAAACGGCTAGTCTAAAGAGAAAACCAATGACTAAATTGAAATCAGCGTTCAATTTCCATTATGCCGTTTGATTTTTGGAGAATTTCAAGAGATGTCGTTTTTGGCCCATTTTGACAACAGTGGGAAGGCTATACCCTTCCCACTTTTTCATTTTTGGCCAAATTTCAAATTTGGCTTAAAATACATGATTTAGATTCAGAATTGAATGAAAATCACGGAAATCAGGTTTATTTTTCTATTGGTCTTATAGTTTTTCATTTACATGTTAAAAACCAAAAATGAAGTTGGTGCGCTAACAGAACTGTTTTCGTTAATTTTTTAAACGGCTAGTCTAAAGAGAAAACCAATGACTAAATTGAAATCAGCGTTCAATTTCCATTATGCCGTCTGATTTTTGGAGAATTTCAAGAGATGTCGTTTTTGGCCCATTTTGACAAAAGTGGGAAGGCTATACCCTTCCCACTTTTTCATTTTTGGCCAAATTTCAAATTTGGCTTAAAATACATTATTTAGATTCAGAATTGAATGAAAATCACGGAAATCAGGTTTATTTTTCTTTTGGTTTTATATTTTTTTATTTAAACGTTAAAAAGCCTAAATTAAGTTGTTGCGCTAACAGCACTGTTTTCGTTAATTTTTGAAACGGCTGGTATAATGAGAAAACCAATGACTAATTCAAAATCAGCGTTCAATTTTGATTATGCCGTGCGATTTTGGATAATTTCAAGAGATGTCGTTTTTGGCCGATTTTGACAAAAATGGGAAGGGGGATGATTACTTCACACTTCGTCTTCATCCTACATGGATACGTTGTCAGTTTTGCCGTAAGGACAAACGGTTTCCGAGATTCTATGGCGAATTGGCGACCAGGCCGGACCCTATCGGGAACTTCCTGAACGGAGTGAGGGCCCCTAGTCTTAACAAGTTGCGAACATATACCACATTTTCTTAATGTTGTTTGGCCAATGGCATGACAAACTGACGAAGTTATGAAGAAGCACAATAGCGCCATCTAGTTTTAACAATATCGTGCGTTATTTTTATTTTAAGCCCGACTAGATCAAATAATGTTGAATGATGTTTGTTGATCTCCTTTGGAAGTCATCGTCGATTTTCTTGGTTTTGTTAAGTCTTAGTACCTTCTGAAGAAATCCCATGATTCATGGAAAATGATCGCATCTAAGATAATGAGTTTAATATGTTACCATTTATTTTTCATTTTTGTTAAAATAAATAACGCTGAATTAAATTATCAAGACATTCAAGACAAAGTTCTTTAGTACGAGAAAGAAACATGGACCCCCTCGAGACGGATGTGGACATTGACAGTTGTGATTGATGTCTTAAGGGCGCTAACTCACTGACGTCAACGGCACCAGACGTACGAATTTTACCTTTAAATAAATTGCGACACAAGAAACGCATGAAAATAATAGGCCACTGACTAGTAATACTGACATTTTCCACAACGATACCGCGCCAAAAAAAAAAGAGAAAAAAAAAACTAAATCAAGTGGCTTTTTTAAAAAATCTAAACGGAAGAATGTAAACGGCAATAAAGGACACGGAATGCTACTTCCGATCAAAGAATGATCGAGTCACTGCTTTTTAAACTGGATGAGACAAACTTCAGCGACGATGGTCGATGGAATTTTACTTAGTAAGATGGACTGGTCAGCTATTCTGCGAGTTGAAATGGGCAAGATATCTGTAGTACAGGGTGCGCGCTTGGCTGAGCACACGCTCCAAATTGTGTTTACGAACGAGGCGATCGAAATGCATTGCCATTTCGTTACTGTCCAAGGATCGGTTGATGATAGAGTCACGATGTTGAAGCAGGACGGTGAGACAAAGAAATATGAGAAAGGGATTGCCACATCCCAGCACGTCTGGTGAAGGAAGACTTGGTCTGACACCCCTTCTCACGTAATTGGGGTGAGTCATATTGCTTGGTGTGATCATGGTTGTAGCTGCAGCCGCCTCAATGGCTTCTTCACAAGAACCGACGACTTCAAAATCCTCAAGGGCACTATCTTCAAGCGAGCAAGACAATCCCTCGTTCGATACATCACCACGTTTTTCTTCAGGATCTTTCGCATTCATCAATGACGAGAGGGCGCTCGAAACACTATCATCACCGGTAGCCATCAATGGGCACTGCTGTCCATTGTTTGCTTCGTTAAGGACAAACTGTGTACGACCGTTAGGCTGAGCAAGATCGCGGCGAGGTTCTGTATAGTCTATGGATTTCAAATCATGAGGAACGACAAGAGGTTCGAATTGAGTTGAATTCACTTTGTCGTTGGCAGGAATAAAGACATCGTCTAACTCAATATTCCCTCGATCCCAGCTGGGTGAACATGCAGATTGACTATCACGACTATTTTTCAGTGCGGAATGTAGGCTGATTGGGCCATCACTGGAGTTAAATGAAAAGGAAGATGCCGGCGAAGAACTTTGACGACGAAGGCTGCAGACTTTTGTGTAAGGAGATTCTTTGATTCTCGTAGGAAGAGGAATAGGAGCTGATGCCGTCGGAGCTAAATCAGGCATTCGCTCAAAGAGAGCTTATACATTAATGATACATTTTATTAAGCACCTCGTGAAATTCTAAACAAAAATTATTATTACCGAGTTCGTCTTCACGAGGTGATTTGGGTAAAGAGCTCCAGGTTACCTCTAACATGCGCAGAGCTTCATCGAAAGCAAATTCACGTTTCATCTCTAGCAATAACCACCGATAGCAAAACAGCAAATCGATGGCCTGTAAGTTAAGGCATAGTCGTGTTAAATTACAAAAGAAAAAGGCAACTGGCAGATATTACATTATGTCGCTGGAGGTAGGCGAAAAAAACCGGGTCATGATAGGCGATCGCACAGCACAAGTGATCGAATCTACAAATGATTTTCGTAAGTTACTTCCAACGCCATAGTCTCATTAGCTTTTCATTTGCCGTTTTACTTTAAAGTCATAGTGGTCCCAGTAATGGAAAAATTCTCTTTCAGTCGTTCCATCAAGGCGGTAAATGCGATATACGAATGTGCCTCATTGTCCATGACAAAGAGAATGGGACTAGCCACTGTAACATCATAATTTATCGTTAAAGGGTGTCAAGTATACACAAAAACAAATAATTTTTGTTGTTGCTTACTGTCACTCATTCCTTGGCAATAGCCAGTTGTTGGATGCATGATGGCATAGCTGAAAATTTTGTACGGAGTTGAGATGGTGAAAATTAGGTCTACGAACGCTAAAATCGAGCATCTTACGTTGTCAGAATGTTAAATAGTTTTTCAACATTTGCGTTGTCGTCTCCTCCACTATAAAACGGATGTTGTCGATCTGTTCTAAGGACATCTTTTCTAACCATCGAAGTAACGTGCTGCAATTCCTCTGACATCTTTTCCAAATCAGTTAGATACAAATTAAGTTTACAAGAACGCAGTGCAAGTACCTTCTTGTTCCTGTAGTAAAGCATCCATTCGCTTTTCAGACGCTGATACTCTTCAGACTTCCTGCACATGTATTTCATCCTTTCACTTCCGTTTAGCCCGTCTGGATAGACATTTAACAGATGTTTCCATACAACGCGTCTAACAGACGAAACAACGACCATTAAAACACATTAGCGAAAAAGATTCTGCAAAGAGAAAAGTATTTCATCTATCAACCTGAGACTAGGTTCCAGGCCACCCTGAAAAATTCGTTGTTTGCATTCATCTACTTTGATCAGAGTTCCTACTCCATCACGGAAATCGGTAAATTCAGTATCAGTCAAGGGAGAAGTCGTTGCACCCAGAGCAAATTCTCCCGAGCTACCATTCAAGTTTAAAGCTTGCTGCATAAGGTTAATGGTTTTCCCCACCTAACAATTACAATAGACAGATTAACTGGGGCTTAAGAGGATTTAGACTTCCAATTTACGAGTGGAATTTCGTCATACCTTGGTCATGATCTTCGTTTGTATTGAACAATCGCTGCGACCTTCTTTCGGATGAATGATTTTACAGTCTGAGGATGGAGTATTAACAAGATCCCATTCCTCAACATGCTCCAAAGGGATTGGGTCAATTCTCAGACACAGACATGGATCAGCAGCTCTAGTAATAATTGGCAAAAATATAATAAATATAAATGTACGATGTAAGGTAGCTAAAAACCTTTCAAATGCAGCTTCCAAGTCCCAATCTGAAAGCAGTTGAAGAAAAATTTCTTGACCACTAGGATCTTCAAAGCGATATTGCATTAGAAAATCAGATTTGATGTCAAATGCTCTTGAAATCAAGCTGTAAAGTGTTTCAAAGTTTGTCAACTGTGGGTCTAGACTGAACCGTCTGTACTCTGGAACTACATGTCCATCCACCCGCTAAAATATAAAAAAATAAAATAATTACATGTAGACTTACAACCTTAGACAAAAATCAACAAACTTTTGAGTGTGAGCTAAAGGAAGCCTTGACTCTCACAGGATCTCCCCACTTTCGTTGGCTGAAAAGTGGATACATAATAGATTTGAATCAAGGTTTTCCCATGATTAACAATTATTTCAAGGATGCATTCAGCTAGTTGTACAGAGGATCTTGATTTTTCTGAAGCCACCGAACACCAACCATCTGTATTTAGGTGCCACAGGATGAGTTGTTTGTTAGACAATATTTTAAACTAAGGTGACCTACAATTTTAATCATAAAAAAAAACTTCATAAGGAAATAATGAATGAAAAAACGTGTCACTTTCTACCGCGGCCACTAGAATTACCGTTTCCGGTGTCAAGGCGACTTACATGAAAAATCACGAGTTAACGGTTGATCACCAGAAAATAGCAAATGACGTGTTAAGTCTTTAAACCATGTTACGAGAATTCGAGCAGACTGAATGAATGAAAAGAAACAGATGTGAGCACGTAGCCCATCTATTGGGTAAATGATACACTAAGGTTCTCTGTGGCGCGAAGTTTTTCAACATTTTTCATTAAATGACTACTGCTCCTAATGCGCCGCGGCTCCTTGGAGAGGTTCCCGAAGGGCTGTTTTGTCATCTGTAACTATGGATGTGAAGTAAACTTGTTTGTTATATTTTGTGTGTGTTTGTGATATGAATATAGCAAAGTATCGTTTATTTGTGGAAATGGGGACGTGAGTAGAAATAGTGGTTTTGCGTTTGTTGGAAGAACATTTTGAAATGTAGGCAATATTGGGATTATTGGGCCTGTGTTCCGTTTACCAAGTACTATTCGCCTCCAACTGCAAATGCTTTTTGTTTGCTATGGATAATTGTTTTTATTCTGCAACACGATTTCTAGACTGATGCGTGGGTCGTTTAGCAGGACCAAGGCCATACATCGCGGTTCAAAATACTGTCACCGAATCTGAGCGATGATTTTTTTTAATTTTTTTATCTTGGGTAGTGCAATTTTCTTTCTTCCATCAGATGGTCGTTGGGAATTTCATTCCGAATTTATTTTTTTGAAATAGAACTCCTGCAGGTAAATAAATGTGTACAGCTTGATTTCATGATTTTATCTTTATTTTGGTATACAAAACAAAAAAACAAAAGTATTCATTTGGCTATTATGTAAGTAAATGCACTATGCTGAAGCTTTTTTAATGTGTGCTTAAACATCTGTTAACTAATAAGGGAGCATATAAGGGAACATTTCTAGGATTAAGTTTCCCCAAAGTAGGCTAGCTTTGATTGCATGTCTATTATTAAATGTTCAACAGATAAAATGAATTTTATTAAGCATTTGTAAATGAATGATTATTTCACACCCCCCGACACCAAATAACATATTCTACTGCCCAAATAATGAAAATGAAATGTATGCCATGTTATTACTTTTCTTAACAAGGCAATATCGATATCAACTTAGATATGCATTTCACATGTTTGTTTTTGGTTTTTGTTTTTTCTTATTTCATTTTTTTTTCTCACAAACTTGAATACAAGCCGACATTTTTAAAGCTGTACCTGTTACTGCACTTTCGGTTTGAAAATCTTGTCTTCACTGGGTCTTTCACTTCTGCTGTTTTGCTTTGGTTTGTCTTCCTTAAAACCATAATATAAATCGATGTAATTTTCTTGCCTGTATTAGATAGTTTCGTTTTTACTTACTTCACTGGGATTTGTACTCCGGTGTGTTCTTGCACTTTCAGTTCTGCGCTTGTCTCCTCACTGGCACATCTTCCTCTTCATTCACTTCAAGAATCTGATTTCTTCTGTGTTGCTGTCACAAAAATAGAACAAAAAAGAAAACAGTTATCTATGCTGTGCTTAATAATATTGGCCGTCACTTACATAGAAATGCGTAATACATATTGGATGAAATCAAATAGTTCTACTTACTTCGTTTTCTTGATTCGGGGGTTTGTATTCGTCAGAGCGAACCAGCCTTAAGCCAGGATGGACGGGCTCTTGCCGTCCGTCCAAATGAACAATTTCCGCAGTGGGTTCTTCCCCTTCAGGATTATTGACGCGATGAATAGGTATATCCTGGTGCAGTGGCTTCTCTTCATATGCCACTTCATTGTGTGTCTTGTAATCGGCCTTGTTCACGAAGAATACACTGCTGTGAGATACGACATCATCGTTTACGGACATACGCCAGGAAAACCGGAGATTTAACGGACTCTTAAGGTTACCGTTCGTAATCCCCTCATTCAGTGAGATATCTACGTCAACTCTTGCGTTCTCATTTTCCTCCAAGAATTTTGCCAACTCCATTTCTAATTTTTTGTACACGCCTTGATTGAGCGAACTGTTCATGTTAACCACATTGTGCACTTTTTTACCACCTCCGCCGCCGAGCAAAAACCCTATCAAATGGCCACATTGGTCATCTTCCTCTCTTTCCTCATCGCTTTTTAGTTCTTTTCTCGCAGCGCCAGTAACTTCACTGCCACCTTTCAGATTTTTCTTTGTTATACTAGTTAAAACATGACGAGCGTTCCCATTTTCGTCTACAAGGAGGAACAGATTAGCACGTTCACCTTCGGGTTTCAGACCAACTCGCATGTGCAGTAAGGCCTCGTTTACTTTCTGGTCGTACAGGTATTGCGACATTTTATCGTTGAGTGCATTCTCCTTCACCTGCGATAGGAGATCGTCCACATTCTTACTCAGAGCACCAGCGACAGCCTCGTAAAGGCAACGGTTCGGGGGGACTGGCGTCCCGTTCGCATTCATCATAGAAGGTGGAAGTTGCATTTCTTTACCGTCGGGTCCAATGAGAGAAACATGCTTCGTGCCATCTTCGTTCTTCGTGTATACGAGTTGAATGGTTTTCTCAGATTTTCCATCCGGAGTTATGCTGAATTGGCCGTCGTCGCTTTTGAAATCCTTCTCTTCCGTTTTGTCAATTATTACGAGCGTGCAATTAGTTGCATTCGCTACCATCTGCATCTGCAGAAGACCAGCGGCTTGGCCTTGACCCATACTGGTGACAACATCTTTGTATTCCTTTGGTTGAACGACAGTGTTTCCATTTTCATCCGTCTCTTTCTGGCTGTTTCCTTCCCCGAGCGAGTCTTCAAGTTCCTTCTTGGCACCGGCGGCTTTCTTTTCACTTTCAGCTTTTTTTGCCTCTTCTTCGTTCAATGCCTCGTTTTCTTCGGCTTGATTGTCGGCCATTTTCGAATCACCTTGCGATCCCTTCCACATACTGCCAATGCGCTCCAACACATTCTGACCTGCGGATACGATGAGGCCCTCGATTTTGCTCTGCAGCCAGGGTTGCACCCATGTCTTGGTCACACTATCCAATATGTAGGTGACAACGTCGCCTTCTATTCTTTCTTTCACCTTCTGTTTGTATTCGTTGAACACTTTCGTCTCGGATTCGGCTGTGGTTGTCGACGCTACACTGTACGTCGCATGAGTCGTTTCGGCCGATTCATCGGCATTTAGCTGGTCTTCTTCTTTCTCTTCTTCGTTGATCGACTCTTGGTTTTGGTGAGCTTGTTGCATCGCTTCCTTCTCCTGTTCTCCAGCTTCTAGTTTTCTCGCTTCCTCAGACAGGGAGCTCTCCACGTTCTTGACGTATTCTTCTGCGAACGTGATAAGGCCAAAGATCTCCGCGCCGTTCAGGATGCAATTGAAAATCTTTTTCGCCTTTTCGGTGTAGCCGACACCCGCATCCAAGACATCTTTCGCCTCGGAGAAAAAACGTCCTATGGCGCCTCCGACCGAAATCGCCTGCCCAGCCATGCGACGTTCCCATAGCGTGTTAAGATCTGATGATTTCGCTTTGTCCAAGTAGCCGTCGATCACTTGTTTCACATCCTCCACGCTTCGTCCCATCTTTTGCAGCAGCGCCCAGATCCGATCGAGGGTATTGCTTAGGGAGTCGAAATTAAACCACAGAGACTTGCTGATGAGGAATTTCACGTGCGTCAAAACGTTTTCGATGACGAATTTTTTTAGCCAGGACAACAGCCTCTCGACGCCCAAGCTAGTCATCGTAGACTGCACAGCTTGACCACACTTGGCCAGCGCTCTCTTGGTTGCTGCCCAGCAGAGGGCCAAATCCACTTTGCCCTGGAATCTCATTACAGCCAGACGGCCGGCTGTGGCGACCGACATGGCCAGGCTCCATTTTTTGTGTGACAAGCAACCTCCCCAGGAGAAAGTACCCGTCAGCCCAGCCTGGATTGCGTAGCCAATGTCACTGATGAGAGTTTTACTGTCAACTGCGAGTAGTCCGCCCGACATTGTGGCTAAGGCCACCCCTAACGCGATTTGGGCGACGCCTGCCATGGCTACGTAGAAAGCTCGACTGTCCCAGTAGTCCCACCAAGTTTTGTGCGCCTCTAACTTGATGACTCCTGTAAAGGATTTGCCGGCTAAACTTTGCATTTCCTCCGCTGGATACGTCCTCGACGTGTCCGACACGAAATAGTCGGAAAGCGGCTTGAGCGTAGTGTTCTCCATCGGAATGGTCTTTAACTGGCCTATGCTGCTGAACAAAGCCGAAACGACGTCTCTCTTGTAGGCTTCCAGGTGTTGTTTGTTTTGTTTCTCGGTTAGCCATTCGTCAACATTGGTAGCCTGGCTCGCATCGTCCGATTTCTCGCCACCGAAGGGATTGACGTAGTTGAACGCATTTCCAACGGTATTCCACGCACTGTCCGCCCAATAACTTGGGTCATCGTAGTAAACGGAATGCTCGGTCACCGGTTTCGGTGGCGGTCGGTGCTTCCAGCAAATCTCTTTAACGCCGGCCAATGATTCAACCACTTCCGTGATTTCTTTCCTCCGGCTTTCGATGTCCTCCTTGTTCAGTCCCGGCGCAAAGGCAACTTTAGGTTCTTTGATGACTCCTTCGCTCAACAGATATTTCCAGATTTTCTCGGCCCCTTCTTCCGAGTCTTTCGGGCACGGCAACTCTTCCCGAGACACTGTCTCGCCTACCTTCTTAAATGCACTTTCTCCAAGTTCTTCCGAGGAACTTTGTAGTATCCACATCGCTATTAAATGGTCGAATTTCGTCAACTGTTCCGACAGGCCTACAACGGGCGAGCTCGTTCGGTTCGGATCGAACGATAACTCTTTGGAGAGCACGCCCTGCCTATGATTGATGTGAATCACGATTTGGCTCTCCTTCAGGAAGCTCTCGAGTGACTTCAAAGTGATGTTGCCGAGCTTCAACGGAGTGACGGCGTGGTCGAAGGGTTCTTCGTCGTGACGCTTGAGCCAATCCACAAGAACAGTTTTCAAACAGTCCAATTCTGTTGGCAATTGTTCGAGGAAATCCTTGACGGCAGAATCACCCTCAATTTGCGATTGCGCCCAACGGATAACGTCCTGGTCGATGATCTTTTCCTGAACTACGTACCCTTCTTTGACCAACTCTTCCCACACCTGGTTCTGGGTGACCACCACGTCCGTCAACGTGCACTTGGTGAACGATTGCCGCAGAGCGTCTTTTCTTTCTTCAATGCGCTGAACGACGGCGCGTTCGTACTGGGCCATCTCCGTTGGCCAATGGATCCGTCTCTGTTGTGACGTTGTACCGAAGTCCATCCAGAGAACAGTTTGGTGATCGTCGCTCATGTCTTTGCCAACACCGATCGACCTCACCGACACGCTTTTGGACAAGCGATAAGGCTTACAATGCCCTTTACGTTTCAGTTCGTCTGTTATCAGCGCTAAGATGTCTTGCATTTCTTCTTCCTTCGGGAAATGCATGGTCAGGGCGCCAACAACCGACCGCCCCAAGATGTCATCTATGGCAGTCAAATGCACCTGTAAAAGGCTTATCAAATTGGTTGTCTGCTCCTCGAATCGATTCTCATTGATCATGACACTGCCGGACTTTTCATGCGTTTTCAACGTCTTCTTAACCAAATCGTTACAAATGGAAAGCTGGCCGATTTTGTTTTCAATCAAAGTTCTCGCCCTGATCAGCAGTGGCTTCGCTTCGCTCTTCTCGTCGCTGCCCGCTTCGCGAAAAATCAGCTTCGCTTGACGGATGAGCGCACCTGGGCAATCGTCCGGCTCTTTCTTGACAACCTGTATGTAGCAATGATTCGCTTTATGTTCAGTTTCTTTCGTCTTTTCAAAAAAATCGCCAAGAATCATCAGCTCAGATGGCGTCGATGCGAACCGCACAAAACTACCGGCTGAGTCACCGGCCAACTCGAGGCATTTCATTTGAAATGAGTTGAAATTCGCGTAGACGGTGTCCGATTTGCGTACGTGAATGTTGTCGATGTGATCGGCGTTATCATCCAACCAGAGCGCCCAGTTGTTGGTCAAAAATTTCAACTGCAATTCGCCGTCCGGCGAGGTATTTTGACGCAACATCTTCCTCGCCACGTTGTAAATCTCCTCGTGAAATTTCTTGAACAGTTCTTCTTCCAGGAAGATCTTCTGCAGACCGCGAGTGCGAATTTGTTCCAGCCGACGGCATTCTCGGTCGTCGCGCCTCACTTTCAAGCCGCAAAGCTCCGAGGCGACGTCCGACTTGGACACACTGACGGTCGGGTCCCACACGACAAACTGGAAACTTCCTGGCTGACCAGCTCTAGCCACTCGTCCCTCGATTTGCGCCTCGATACGAGCGTTGGCCGGCATGTATCCTATGATGACGTGCAACCCACCATTCTCGGCGAGTTGCTCGTTGATCTTGAAATCGGTTCCTCTGCCGGCCAGATTGGTGGCCACGATGATGTCGCCGGGAGCCAGAGAGGAGTCGTGTTGCTTCTTTTGGAATCCTTTGTCGAACGAACTGACGTATGTGCTGATATTAACGTGAATTGTGGCCTCCGTCCCTTTCTTACTTTGATCTTCTTGTTTATACGCAAACAAAAGCTTATTGTAGGCGGCTTCTGCCGAGGCAATATTCTCGCATACAACCAGCACGGCTCGTTTCGCGTCCACCTGGGCTTTGGTTGCGCCTACTAAATTGTCCAACCACAGGCTCCTCGTGGGAAATAAGAGGTGATCCTCTTCTAGGCAAAAGCGACGCCGGAAACGAGGCATCTTGAAGAAATCGACGCGGAACACGTCGCCCAACAGTTTGCACTCGGCGGTGGAGCCAAGTGTGCCCGTCATTCCGTACAGGGCGGCGTTTTTGCGCTGCTCGAAGAAGCCCACGTTGGACATGAAAACGGCCTTCAGCGAGATGGGGCTCAATTTCAGAGCGTGCTTCAACTGAAGAAACTGATGAAGTCCGTGCGACCATTGCATTTGCACTTGTTCCACGCCCGTCTCCTTGTCCATGATGACGATCTGCTGTCCACGGCCGTCGCCGACGTCGTCCACTTTGTACGAATCTTTGGTGGTCACCTTCTTGGCTCGGAACGCGTTGCGCGTCCACACCAGCAGGTAGCGCAGGACGAAGGGTTCGAGGCACTTGGGAACGCGGATGTCGCCGTTCTCAACGCGTTCCTTTACGCTCTCGTACACAGTGGCTTGTGCTCTCTTGTCTCCAGCAGCGACCGAAGGATCGTGGACGGTATGCCATATCTCGACGAACACCTGAACGAGGTCGTCCATTTCGGGTATCTTGTGCGACAAGTACAAGATGTTTTCACCTTTGTCCAAAAGCATGCTGTCTACCTCGTCGACGACGACGGCTCCAGCTTCCCGGTTGCAGGTGATGTCGCGATCGGAGAAGAATCGACTCAAGAGGATGTCGCGCTGGAAGCTGGACAGGTCACCGTACACGACGTCCGTGTTGTAGCGCTTCCTGCGCAACTCCTCGTCATCGGAGCAGGTTGCGTCGCAGTTGTTCTGCACGCCAACGCCGAAAACTTTGTAGAACCTCTTCATCTCGATGACGTTGTCCACGGCTAGAACCGGTGAACTGGTGATGACGTCGACGAGGCGTCTCCCGTTCGACCAGTTGGAAAGCACGTGATAGATGACCAGCAAGGTGGTGATCAGCGTTTTGCCCTCGCCCGTGGAGATTTGCGCCATTCGGCGCTGCACTCTTTGTTTCTCGCTCGGCGTCACGAACATTAAAATGGCAAGCATCTGCGAGTCGCGCAATTCGAATTTCATTTGCAACTGCACCGCCCGGAAGGCCACCGAAAGGAAATCGACAAGATCTACCTCTGCTGTGCATTTTTTAATATTAGTCACCCAGTCATCGATGTCCTTCTGGCTCCATTGGCTTCTTGGCTCGCGCTTAGCCAGCAGCTTAATATCATCGATTGTTTGCACGAAGCTATTCTGTTTTGTCATTTTTCCTATGACGGCCTCGTTTTCGGGATCGTTTCTCATCGATCTCAACAGTTCGGCCACGCTTAGATTGGATTGCGAGGCTTTGGATCTTTCTTGTTCGATGAATTCTCTACTTTGGATGTGTTGCCAGTGGTAATCTTCATCTTCGCTGTTGGCGACATCTGGCGACCGCACCAAAGCGAAAAACGAATCCACGATCCATGGGTATTTCGACAAGTTTTTGACTATGCCTTCCAACTGGATGATGAGTTTGCCAGCCGGCCTATCATTTTCTTCTGGGTTTAGCGATTCATTTTGAACATTGCCAAATTTTGTTTTGAAACGCTGGAGGAAGCAGTCCGCCTTGTCTTGGCCCAAGCGATGATCCAGTATCGTTACAAGCTGATTGGCCAGACCAGACGGCCAGATTTCCGTTAGCTTGCAGTGACGTATCAGCCTAGGCCAGTGCTTGAGGGAAGTACCCTGAAACCTGCCGACGTCGTCGATTTTGGTGAGAGTCTTGAGGCCACTCACCAGTCCGGCAGCGTAAGAAAAGTCGACAGACTCCATGGCTGCCACTAGGCGGGTCTCTTGTTCCAATTTGCGGCGGAAGACTTCCAGAACGATTCGGCCTTGCAGCTGCGGTGATCTCAGACACTCGTGTAGATCCGACGTCAGATGGCGACGTTGAGTCTTCCGTTCGGCTTGATTGCCAGTTTTTGCAGGATCGAGTTTATCGACGGCTTTCAAGATGGAGTTCGCCAGCAGATTATCCAGCCACTGATAGGGTCGAGCGGTTACGGTCGATTGAAAAAGCTCATCGAGTTTGAATTCGGCAGAGGCAGAAATGAGTTGCGTTACATTGGCGAGCGTCAGCAAATCGCGACGCATTGATTGCAATGACTTGAGAACCGTCTCTTGCAACCACGCAAGCCATTCGAATTCAATGCCGTCTCGTTTCACGAAGAAGTACGCCCTACCGAAGGATTTCTGGAATTGGCTAACTATCAGAAGTTTGCAATCAGATGGGCTGTTTTCTTGTTGTTCTGCTGTTTCCTCTCCATCGCCCGCCTTCTTCGCCGGTTTGTACGACTTCAGCAGATCAGTCAGGTCGCCGTCTTCCTCTCCGTAAAAATGGAGAATGAGTCTTCGATAGATTTGGTTAGTTGCACGTTCCTTCAAGCAGTCCAAGTAAGCTGTCGGTGGTAGATTTTTTAGCACTGTCTCCACAACCTCATCGTTGGCCAAAAGGGTGAGGTACTTTCGTTCTTCCTGGGTCAAAAGGCTTTGAAAGTCAATGGCTTCAATCAACCTGTTGGTAACGCTTGAAGATATGTTGCCTTCTTTTCCTTTTCTTGTGGCCCCGATTTTGTCAAACAAGCGCATGATCATATTATTGTCTTTGCAACAAGACTCTGTTTGAATGAAACGCTCCAAGTAGCTCTTTTCGGTGAAGGTAAATCCCTCAGAAGAAAAATACACTACATCGAAGATCGTTTTCATTTCCACATTATTGTTCTTGACATTTGGGTCGCGGAATAGCTGTTCGATAATTTCAATGATGCAATCCGACGCGATTAGTCGTTGGCGAGTTGTGGCACATTTGCTAAGAATGCTGACGAAATGGCAAAGACTTGTGACGAGTAGACAGTTGGATTCAGTTTTGGATTTACCCAGCACTCGAGCCAGTACGGTTAGCTGCTCTGTCACTATTTTACTGTTAATTTCGGCATGCAGCTTATTGGCCTCTTCGAAAAGGCTTAGATTTCTTGTCTGGAACACGTGAAAATGAGCGATCAAGGAAGCCTGAAGTTCGATCACACGATTGGCCATTTCTTCGTCCGAATCCATATTAGTGCCGAATGTTACCACAAACTCGTTGATACGTTTGGTCCATCGCTCCAGTACGTCGACGTTCTCAGGAGTGTCAATATGATGAACGAGGAGTTCGCTTGCTAAGGAGGCTCGCGCTTTCAGCAGCTTCTCAGACGTGGTAGATAGCAAAGCATCTAGAAAAGCTAGAGCATCTTTTCCGTTTGAATGAAACTCGGAAGGAGTACATTTGTTCCAAATGTCCACTTGCTTTTGAATCAACAGTGGTAAGTTGTGATTCTTGTGACAGCAAAGGCTGGATGGATTTAAATCTTCACCTTCTTCCAAGCAATCGACAGATGCCTTGACGACGCTCAAGACGTCATCCACCAACCGTTCTCGTGTCAAAAGTTCGATAAAGGTTTTTTGACGTTGTAGGGCATTTGTCATGTTTTCGCGATTTTGCTTAGTGCGGCGGTTGAGCGTTTCAAGTAGACGGTCGTCGCTGGTGGTCGACCAGTTGGCTATGTCCAAAACATTGGCCACTCCTCGTCGGACGTCAGCCGATAGTTTCAATAAGTTTCCAGTTTCTTCCATGGTCGCCAAAGACGTCCTCCATTTTTCTAGGTATGGCGTTATACGCTCGGCGTTCGTGTCGTCCAATTCGACGAGGTACTCGAACAACAGCAAGACATCCGAAAGGATCGTAGAAATCGTGGAACTGAGCTCTTTTTTAACAAGAAGGCAATTCGATGACGTGAGCAAGGTGTCAACAATGGATAAGCATCGCTTGGTTTCAGTGCACAGCGTTTCACCTAGACAATAGACAATGACGAAAGCAAGAAAAAACTTATTATTAATAGCATAAATTATTATGAAAATGTCTTGGTTTGCGCAACAGGGGATTTCAAAACACTATCGTTATCACGAAATGGCCGTAACATTATTTGAAAATACGGTACATATAAAAATCATGAATAAGTTTGCAATTGAAAATTCCAAAACCAAATATCTCTTTGACGTAATAGATGTAATATCAAATTATAATGAAAATGCCACCTTAACTGTGAAAAGAAAACCGCTACAACATTTCAGAAGGAAACGCCAAAGGCTATTCGATTCAGGAAGGAACCGTTCCGTTAAGTAATGTCATTGTTTCTAACAATTCTTGATTGAGAATATATTTACCTCCTCCATCTTCAGCAATACCGTCTGACTGAACATTATCTCCTTCCTTGATTTGATTGAGGGCCGCCTCGACGTCGCCAATCATTTGCTGGATGCGATTTCCAAAAGTATTGGATACTCTTGTTCTAAGCTGTTGATCTAACTCGTCCACTTTCAATTCTTGCAAAGAACGCCATTCTTCGTGGCATTTTTGCGGCGACAAGAAGAACGTCGTGAGTGCGGCGTAGCGGTTCAACAAGATGTTCTTCCGACGCACCACTTTGGCTTGTTGGGACGCCTTATCGGAATCTGTGGAACAACTCTCCCACTGTGTGCTGATTTTTTCTTGAATTAGCGCAATTTTCTTGTAGCTGTCTATCCATCTGAGGAAATGGTGATCTGCATAGCTTTCGACGTACTCGTTTTTCAACTTGGCTTGGTCACGAAGGATCGTTTCATCCTTGAAAATGCCTTCCCTTGTTTCGCTGAACACCTCATTGAACAGTTTCATTTCGGAAACAGTGAAAGGAACCTGTTTGTTTTGGTCAAGATAATGCAAAGCCTTTCGCATCGAATCCTTGTCTGATTTACTTGGTTGGTGAATTGTCTTTAAACGGGAGACGAATGACATAAAATAATCTTTGCTATTAGTCTCTGGCAAATCCTTGTGCGAGTCTTCAAAAAATCCGACAATGTTCCTCTCCTGCTCACGAGCCCAATTTATGCACTTTACCCAGGGTGTTTCCTTCTCGTCAGAAGATCGTTTCAGTTTTGCCCAAGCTGCGCTGAATTTATCCTTCCATCCGGATGTGTCGAGCTTTTCCTTGAGCTTAGTGCATACCTCCATCATCTCTTTGTAAGATTTACCACTGTGAGTCCACATTAGGGCCGCCTTCAATCGTTCGACCACTTTCTGAAGCTCGTTCAACTGGCCGTGTAGTTCCGCCTTGTCCAGCACTTCAGACAGGCTTTTGTTTGGACGATTTTGGCTCTCTTTGATTTCCTTCAAGAAATCGTAATAACTTTCCCATTCGCGAGTCCAGTAAAAGTTGATGAACGCTTGTTCGGCGAGCGAGTAGATTGTTTTGTACGGCTCTTTGTGGAAGGTTTTCCTTTTTTCCACAGCTGAACGGATAGCGTCCAGATCATCGACATCGACTTTCGTGTGACTCAAAAGGAAACGAAGCTTTTCCAAGCGCTGCTCATCATCCACATTGAGAGCCATTTGATTGGCGGGTGAAACTGAGGACGCGGTGTTTGAAATCGGCATCAAATCGCGTACATTGTCGATTCCAATTTGACGACAGGCAAAGTCCGTCAGGGCGACGTTGACGTCATCGCCGGTTTTTCCCTCATTGCCAGAGATATTTTTCAGTTTTTCCATCAGCTCATCGAAAAACGTTGCCACCGGCACAGCGTCAGGAGATGTGAGGTGAAGAGAGCAACATTGCAGCAAACCGTTAAGCGTTAGCACTTGTGATTGGATCATCGTTTCATCAGGATGCTCTTTATTCCCACCTCTGACCGATGTTGCTGTCGTCATCTTTTTGGCAACGGAATAGATCAATTTGTCGCGCAGAAATTGGATCAGTTTGCTCTTGGCTGGGTCAGGTGCCGTCTCGTTATCTTCCAGCAGCTCAAGTAAATTTTGGAGCTCTTCGTAGCTCCAGCTTAGCTGTCGAAAAGCGTACAATACGCCTAAAACGTCGAGTGCATTCTCAGCGGTCGTCACGATGTCCCGGGCCATGTCATTTGTCTTTTTCAGGATGACTTCGCTCATTGGTTTGAGGAGAATGCCTCCTTTAGCCGATATAAGCTCTTGGATCAGATCGATGTCCTGGCTAATACATCGAAGCGATTGAATCAAATGGTCCGGGTGACCATCTATGCGTCGCGTTATTTTCCCAATCGAGGACCAAACGAGTCCGCGGTCCGCTGGCTCTGGCAAGTAGATTTGCAGGACTATAGATTGCGTCAGAATGGACAAGGTTCTCGACGATTCATTCGAGATCTTTGAATACTTGGCGACGAGAGCGTCGAGGACATCCACACCATTCATGGCGGCCCACTCAGACTGGGTCGCTGGTTGTGTTTTGGCTAGGACGTGGGCCGTGTTAGGAATGAACTCGTCATTTTCTTTAAGGCTGATTGAACTTTCGCCTGCACCAGCTGCCTGGTGTGTGGCGATTGTGTGGGTCCTCTGCGTAGTGCGCATCAGCTGGGACGTGGATTGCGTCTTGGCCAGTTGGAATGCCTTGCGCATCCGCTGTTCACCTTCTTTCATTTGTTTCAGTTTCTTCTCGTTGGCCTCTTGTTGTTTGGCGGCGGCTCTGGCGCGCCTTGCCGCTTCGCTGGAGTTGGTAATGGCGGCGCCAAGTTTCTGGATGGCCGCCTCTTTCTGCTGGAGTCGCAAGGATGCTAAAGCGGTGGCAGCAGCGTCGCTTCTCCAGGATGCCCCCGCTTCTACCATTGCCCTTTTGGGTGTTGATTTTTTCTGGTGGCTCTGATCCGCGTCTTGGCCGTCTTCACCTCGCTCTCCGTCGGTCGCTCTTCCGCTGTCTTCAGCGACAACGATGATCCTCGAACCAATTTGTTCACTTTGATTACTTTTGCGCATTATGCGTTCAATTTTCAATTTGCCTTTGGCCTCATGCCATTTGCCAGCCACCCAGAACCAGGGGTCTAGCGAATCCGAATCTGTTTCAAAAACACGTGCCGAGTCAAGGCCGTTGCGTCCTCCCTCTCCCCCTTTAGCGCTTGTTCCAGGCTTGCCATCCGTGCCATCTTTGCCTTTTTCGTTTTGCGCTATGTCGATTAGATCATCACCCGTGCCACATTTCACCTTAACTTCGCCAGCAGATCCTCCCTGTCCTCCGCACCCGCCGCTTCCAGCGCTCCCGCCGGACTTGCCTGGTGTTCCGGGCTCTCCGAGAACCAAGTGACAAGTGTCGTATATTTTACCAGAATAATATTGATAGACACTATTCGGAAAGTTCCAGTGATATCTCAACGGTATAAAATCGAAATCTTGATTCACTTTCTCTTTCGGTTGTAGCTCTCCGCCTCTTCCATTTTGACCATTGATTCCGGGTTTTCCGTCGCCGCCGTTCTGTCCATTGGAACCATTACCGCCTCTGGCATGGATGACGAGCCGGATGCCGAGGTAAATGTCACAGTTAATAGAGAAATGACCGGCACTCTGACCGGCCGCTCCGTGCTCTCCGTCGTCGCCACTCAATCCAGCATCGCGTCCATCGTTGGCTTTTTCGGGAATTGTCCGTTTGGCGTCTTCACCCGATAAGTCAATCACACGAGGTATGCCCGTTCCAACGGCTTCGATTCGAGGCGACGACAGAGCCAAACTCAATCCCGGCGTCATCCAATCCATGTCGATATAGATAACACGGGAAGCTTCAATTGTGATCTCTTCACAGCGATGTTCGGACGATGACGAATTCTTTGTCTTCCATTGGTTGTAAATGTGACTCAAGAGGAGTGCGCAACCGCTGAATCTCCACGTTTGATTTGACATGCTGCTGATGGGCTCCGTTACCATCTTGTCGAGGATGCGTCGTATTTCGGCCAAAACCTTGGACGAGTTCTGTCGTGCGTACGACTTCAACAGCAGAGAATTTCCTCCCTGCTTCTCAAACAATTCCAAAAGCTTCAACTCCTCAAGGACGTCAGTGAGCAGGGCGTCGGCTGTGTCATCAGTATCGATGGCGAATAGTTTGTGATTGCGACCGTGTTTGGCGATCTCCAACGGAGGAGGCAGTCCGTGCAGCAGCAAAAGGAAGCGATCCCATTCTAGTTGTTCGGTCTTGCTCTTTAGCAGCTCACGCTTTTGCATGATGAGTACCTGGGCGGCACCGATGAATCTCAGCGGCTTCTTGCGGTTGCTCGTCTCCAGCACTTTGTACCTGGCTGTCTGCCACAGGTCGCGGTAACGTGCCTTCTTCATCTGCTCCGTCCGATCTCCGAACTGATGTTGAGCCGATCGTTCGTCCACTTCAATTTCCTGTTCGAGTCGTTGGATTTCAACGGTAGCGGTTTCAATTTCCAACTTGAACTGCCGTTCCTTGCGTTCATCCTCTTCCCTGTTCTGAATGGCTTGAAGTCGAGCCTTCTCATAGGCCTCTTGTCGAAGAATCTGCACCTCACCGTAAGCTTTTTCTAAGCTCTCGATGAATTCTTGTCTCAGTTCCAAGTTGATTTCGAATCTGTGCTCGTCGAAACTCGGATCGAGAAGTTCGTGTAGTAGGATCTTAAGCTTACTGCTCTCCTCGCTGGCCTCATCCCATCGATCTACCATCGCTAAGTGATCCTCGATGTTACGGTCCAGCTGTTGGTTCAGCTCTTTCAGATAGGCCATGGATCGCGTTTCCAGTTCATCATCACCTGGATTGCCTTTTTTCAGCAAACAGCAACAAAAGTCTTTGAGATTTTGAGCCACTTGACAAGACAGAGCGACACGGTACGCCTGTCGATCTTGAAATGTGTCCATCCATTTGGCGATACCGTGAAACGTTTGTGAATCGCTATCGTACCATACGTACTGATGCCTGCAAATAGACTCGGCTGATTCGTAGATTTTCGGTCTTATATCAATTACATTTTCTTCTCCGACAATGCAACCGACCCGGAACGGACTTGACGTGTTTAACAATCCCAACCATTGGAATTGGTCGAGGGTATCAACTACCCCTTTTATGATTCGCTGTAAATTAACAGTTGATGATCGAGGTGTTACTTCTTCTGAAGCTTTCTTAGTTATTTGTTCATTCTTCAGCTCAAGTTCAGCTTCCTGGTTTTTTTTATCCAAATGTTGGCAGAATCGGATCCAATCACCTTCGTCGCAGTTGATCCCACAAGATTTTGTGCTACGCCATGCCTCGCCCAGCCTACGCAAGTCGCTGTAACGGTTCAGCCCGTGTTGAAGCAAACAGACAGCCAATGAATGAGTCGGCGTGACATTTTGTCCGGCATCAGCGTCGATTTTCGTCAATGTCAAGGCGCTTTTAAGCAATTGGTCTTGCAGTTTCGGACGGCTCCAATTCAGCTGGATCACCATACGCCGTCCTCCAATCCCAATCTCCATGGCTTCTAATGCCACCTACTTGTAACAAAGACAAACATTATGGATCCATAACCAATAACCAAAATATTTTGCACGCAATAGCGCCTAATAGGGCTGTTCGACATCTTTTTTGACATTTGTTGCCATCGCGGCAACGCAGCAGTCGTTGGTCGACTGCTGAAAGATGTCGAACAGCTCTATACCTATACGTCTTGGTTAGAAAAAAAAAAGAATTAGAAAATTAAAATTTGATATCCATGCTTCATCGTAAAGCAAAAAACCCAAAACAAACAAACAAAAAACATGCTAAACCAATGAGAACTGAAAATGTATGACCATTTGAACAGCCTACCAAAAAGGTTGCCATAGGCAACAAGCACAAACGAGTATTCTGGTAAATATCAATCCAACTTTATATCAGCCAACGCGTCGTAATGGTAAGAACGAATGTCACGTCATCGTACCGTTACGTCACGTCTTTCAATGTGCTGCTCTCAGCGGCACAATTTTAATGCTTTCGCAAAGCTATAATAGCAGACGCTGTTGTCAATGACCGCAAATGGGAATTAAGGTATCATTTTTGGTAGCTAAATAGCCATTAAATACATGTAGGAACATTTTCACGCCATTTTCATTTTCGATAGGCCACTCATATCTTATTGATACCTTTACAACGGCTGATTTGTACATGGAAAAGTCACCATTCGATTGAATACTGACCAAATATCATCTTTAGATAGACAGACATTTGCGCAGTTTTTAGGCTGATATAGCGCCTATCTTAAGATAACTGAATAACATTTCGTCATCAGTTCCCATCCTCGTCCTGCGTTTTATCTGTCTTCGTCTGGGAAAAAAGCAGCGCATGGTAACAAAAAAACAGCATTTTTAGCAGCAGGGTCTGGCTCATTTCCAACATAAAATAAACAAATTCCCGACCGGCGATCGGTTTCTGCTCTGAACTTGGGTATATTTTGTAATTTTCTACATAATAAAGAACGGCCTAATAACGATTTCTAAGTAGGGGTATCGCAAATAGGTAAGTCATAAATTAATAACGAATTTTTTTGCGTCAAATCCACAATATTTTTTTCCTTATGTTCTTTAGGCTATCAATTATATAATTATGTGATACGCTAATAATTAATAAAAAATATGGGTGTCATAGAACATTTGTTTCTCTACTAAATAGTTGCAATACATTTATCTTTAATAAATTATTAATATATATTTATATATATATTTTTTTATTTGTCTACACCCTGGGTTGGGGCAAGTTAATACCATTCAACATGGGGCATGTCGGGGCAGTATAAAATGGCCTATTAAAACGTTAGTGAATGTAAGTAGGATTTTGGCTAATTATGAATTTCTTTAAAGATGGTTAGAACGTGTGTAGGAAAGACTAAACAGTGCCAATAGGGCTGCTCGACATCTTTTTTGACATTTGTTGCCATCGTGGCAACGCAGCAGTCGTTGGTAGATTTTATCTGCTATGACTGTATTTTTGTATTGTGTGAAATGTGAATAAATTTGAATGTTACAGTCGAACAATTAGTGTTTAGTGTCATTATTTTCTTTTTTTGTTTGTTTTTATTATTATAAAAATATGTCGGTAACCAACTATGCAAGTGCCCTGCGAAGTGATGCAAAAACTTGCTATTTAGATAAGTTAAGATTGATAAATTGTGAGTGTCCCTACTCAATCCCTAATACAATGTGGAAAAACGGATTAGATTGTTGCCCAATTGTTCCCAAATCCCCCCCCAGACATATTCATCCATTTGGTGGCATTAGAAGTTACTGTAATTGCAATACATTCTCTTAATGTGAAATCTGAACACTACTATACAGTTAAAACTAAATTAAACTTTTACTTTTCTACTGAAAAGAGCACAATTAACTACCGATCACAATTCTGTCGTAGCAGATAAAATCTACCAACGAATGCTGCGTTGCCGCGATGGATACAAATGTGAAAAAAGATGTCGAACAACCCTATAGGCCCTACCCCCTCTTGGGTAGATATTCTTTCAGCAAAATAGTGGGTAGAACCCATGGAATGCCACCATTGGCTTTGCGAGCGTTCAGCTAAGTGAGAAATGGGCCTAAATTCATTTATTAACATATTTACTTTGTTTTAAACAATTTTTACTGAAGTTGATTAGTGTTTATGTCTTAAGTTTCTGATAAAAAAATTACTCTTGAACTTTTTAAAAAATAATGTTCAGTTGTTTTTTTCAACGCCAATGTTTGACAAGAATACCCATTTGAAATACAAGGAGAATACTTGCCCCACTACCGCTGCCAACTTACTTCATTATAGAGGCAGTTAAAAAAATGGTTGTAACATTTTAAATGTTTATTTTGATATTAATTCTTAAACGCAGATTAAATTAAAAAATTGTATGAGAAAGTTGATTATCTGAGCTTCATTTTACGTTTTGTCGGGTTATCGAAATTTGAAAAACTAAAGAAATAGGAGACGAAAATAAAAAAATGGCCGACAGCCCCACCCTCTCCTACTATAGAATTAGGGCGCTTTGAAATGCTGATAGCAGCACCACTGATGCAAAAGATAATAATTAATGTTATATAAGAAAATAAAATAATATAAATATGTATCTCGCTCATGGTTAAATTATATTTGAACAATTAATTTTTTTATCTAGGCAAAATGAGAAAATTTAATTCGTAAAATAAATATGCTTAGGGGAGAGTGGGGGCAATTGATACACTTTTTGGTTTTTTGTATTTCTTGAAAAAAAAAACTAAAAAGTTTTATATAAAAATTATATAGAAATGTAGCCTATTATCTCAGCTACTAAACGATATTTTTTTTTATGAGAAAAGATTAATTTTAATAGTAGTAAATTGTAAAAAACTGAGGTCGCTTCGAGTGTTTCAATTGCCATGGTAGCAGGGCAATTGAAACGGTGTGTCGACGCAACTGCAACGTGGGTTTTCCCATAAGGAAGCTTCTTCATAAA